>NW_019392662.1:538283-564214 GCF_000648675.2 Cimex lectularius
ATATATATATATATATAGGGTCTTTTTAAACAGGTTTAAAACATACTCAACTCACCTTTATCATTTTCTATTGTTCTGCCTACACTCGGGGGTGTTAGATTTTTTTTGAATGGGGCTTCCTTCTAGGTCATTTCAGCCCCCAACTAAGTCTGTATTCTATTTACCTTTTCAAACAGTACATTCATACAAATAAATACATTCATACACATAAATACATCCATACAGTACACTCATTCCGTTTGGTCGGTGGAGCACTTTATATTCCTCCACCGACCTATACTCAAACTAATCTAGATTGGGGTCGATGGAGTACTTTTATAAATATTCCGCCATCGACACACTCATACGCTCTCAACGTTCGAGGGGCGATGATGACTTTATATTTGACCCTCACCCCTCGCTAGTACATGCACTCAGACAAAACATATAGACACACAACACATAAGACATATTATACAATAAAAAAAAAAAATTTCCCTTAAAAAGCGGAACAGGGGACCCAGAACCCCGCTGCAGTGCTCGAGTACCATTTTCAGATTGGATGGCATGCCTACACGCTCCCTGTAGTGAGCCAAGGCATGACATGTTTCCAGAATGTGGGACACATCGAGCAAACTTTCTCTGCATAAGGGGCACCTGCGCGGGCCTTGGCCCAAGAACAGGCGTCCGTGTGTCAACCGCGAACGGTCTATTCTTAATCGCGTAAGGACGATTCCTTGTTTCCGGCTCAGGTTCTAGGGGGGCCATCTACGAATCGTGCTCTTGACGCGCAAAAGCCTCTCGGACGACGCGGCCCACTGACGCTACCATCTTTCTTTTAGCATGTTCTTTACTGCTAGCTTGGCGTCAGAGGGCCTGGTCGCGATGGTCCGGTCTGGAGGGTGGGACGTGCCGCATCGTCCGCACGTTCATTACCCTCCAGCCCGACGTGTCCGGGGATCCAGACAACAACCACCGTTTTTCTGAGGCACTTCAACTCGGCAAATTTTTTCATAAATAGCACGATGAGAGGGTCCACAGAGAACCCTTCTCGAGGGCCCAAACAGCGCTCAGAGAGTCGGTGTATACGAAGAAGGCAGATCCTTCCTCGGTCCTCACCGCGTCGAGAGCGTGCCAGATCGCATACAGTTGTTAGATTTAATAAACGCGTTTCAGATTTGCGCCATCTTCAGATAGTAACTGTTCGTTTCCTTGTCCTCATGTTGTGTAGTTCTGGCGAAGTAAATTTAAAACGTTAGGAAATTCGTTCCACCTTTGAATTTTATCCTTATATAAAAAGGTACGTTTTAATCTTGGCCTCTAAATTTAATCTTTCTTAACGACTATTCTGAGACCTACTTGATCTTCTTGTCGAAGTAATCCTAATGGAAACTGTTATACAATCGCTACCTTAGCTCGCTCCATTAACAATGGTAGAAGACAGTTCGAGGAGAGCGTGAGCGAATATGATTTATGTTCGCTTTCCGTTTGAATTTCATTTGAAAATTATGTTTGCCAGCGCGTTAAACAAGCGGATTAAGATTTATTGTCGACTTGTTTTATTTATAAGACCATATTGACAAACTGCCGGTGCTTGAGAACAATATTTATTAAAATGATGCAAAATATGATTAATTAGAAGTCCTGTTTGTCGTCCTTTCCGGTCTTTTAACCATTTTCCTGATCTAATAGCAATTTAACGAAACCATTGTCATCTTTCATCGTTATCTTGTCACTTTCAATTTGTTAAATTTGAATCAATTTTATTTCTCGAACCCTTGCGCTTTATAAATTTTATTTGAAGAATACGTTTTTGTTGTTTTTTGTTCTACACGATGTTGTTTAGTCTTAAATGGTGACCTCGGACTAAATTTTTCTGGAATTAACCTTAACACGACAAACCTCGCGTAGGCAGGAAGCCGTGGAATGGAGGCGTCAAAAGAATGCATAAACATTTAAATATATCTTTGGGTATGTCGCAACCAATTTATTTTCTCAATGTTTACCCTTTTCTATATTACTTTTCTATAAAAGTTCCTCTGTTTTTCTCGAAAATAAAGACACACAATTGAATTAAATTACTAAACAAATCCTTATTTAAGAGTTAAGAGAATCCGACCTGATTTAATTTATTATTATCACTTTTGAGCCCAAATAGATTTGATTATTACAGTCTTATTGTTGTAATTTAACGATTCTTAAATCTTAACTTTTTACTCGGTCGTTTTGTCGGGAAAGCAAAGTATACACAAGGGTGTTGTTTGTGGTCCCAGGAGATTTTCTTCATAGTACGATTCTGTTCTTATTTTCTACTGATATCTCGTCCTTTGGCTGAGAGTTGCAATTACTTTTTTTTTCCCATCGATTTGTCTTCTGATTCGACGATTATTTTCGCCGATTGGATTAGGCCCGGATCACGTACACGCGTTTCGGGGTTGATTGAAAATGCGATCTCTTTTTAAAAATAAAACAAACGCTAAAGAATTAACGAACGGATAAAGGGCCGGGATGAAAGGATAAAAATTGTGTTTCAACAAATGTCTGTCCCGTATTCGCTGAAAATATAATCGATTTCGTTTCTGGAGCGATGTACGCTTGAAGTATTTTTCCTGCCGAGTATAAAAGGTTTAGCAGCATTAATCAGTCATCTCGAAAGATAAAAATATGATCGATGAGTTTGGGGTGAGCCAGGTTTTTTATTTCTAAAGAAAAATATCAAGTGTATCCAACAAGGAAGTAGACAGTGTACTACAGTTTATTATTAATGTATCTTACGCATGAACAATTTATTAACCGGTCGAAGAATTGTTTCGAGTGGAAACTCTTAGGGTCTCAAGAGATTTTTAACAGATAATAATTTTAATGGGGTTAACCGTTTGAGATGAACCAAATTGGTAAAAAATAAATTGAATTAAGTGTTTTTAATATGGGAAAAGTAAATTTAAATTAATCTAATTGATCGGTTCAGTCGAAAGTTGATTAAATCTCGTTATACTTAGAGAGCGGATTTTATGCGGGAAAAATGAAATCAAATTCTCTAAAAAAGTAAATATTCAAAAGTCAAAATGTGAAAAAACATGCAACCTTCCTGTTTTTATTTT
Source organism: Cimex lectularius (assembly GCF_000648675.2). Lineage (NCBI taxonomy): Eukaryota > Metazoa > Arthropoda > Insecta > Hemiptera > Cimicidae > Cimex > Cimex lectularius. Next base: position 541,364 of record NW_019392662.1, read on the forward strand.
ATTTGCAACATTAAAACTTAATTAAACATCTTAAAATCAGAGTGAATTACGAAAAAATACCAATTTTTATGCTAATGTTCAGTAATTCAAAATTGACCAATATTTGTAGGAGAAAATGTGTTTAAGAATGTTCGAAAAAATTATACATTTCAATTTTGTAGTTTGTTCTACGTTTTCGCTCAAACGTCACAAACCTGTCCACCAGTGCACATTTACGACAATATAATACCACCATCGAACCAAGCTTTACTTAGATAGTAGACTTACTAAAGGTATGAACTACTCGGACACCTACTTGGACCAAAATCAAAACTAAGCATACATAACCAACTAACCGCTTACAAAACATTCATCAGACCTATTTGGACCTACGGAATCGAGCTGTGGGGCTCGGCCAAATCATCCAATATGCAACGAATTCAATCTTTTCAATCTAAAGTTCTCCGGCGCATTCTCAATGCTTCCTTCTATGTTACCAATCAAACGATCCATAAAGATCTTAAAATCCCTTTCGTGAAAGATCTTATCCGAACACGCTTCTTCGCTTTCCACTCTAAACTATCCCTCCACCCTAACCCACTAGCTCTAACTCTTTCCTCAACGTCTCACCCTTACAATTCTCCGCGCCGTTTAAAACGACGATGGCCTCGTGACCTTCCACCTAACCCACCGAATTAACTTTAACCCACCCAATTAAATAAAAGAGTTCCAGCACTGGTTGGTTTCTCTGCCTTCTGCCTCCTGGTCTGGCAGGTTATAACTTATTACTGTATAATTGTACAAATAGCAATAAATAAAATAAAATCCTTTAAAAATTTTTTTCTGCCTATCTACCTTGGTTTGGTTTGTCATACGCGGTTTTTGTTTCTCGCCGTCTTTAGTGATGAGTCAGGGTTATAAACGAAGTGAGGCAAGACAGAGAAACCGTAAACCAAATGGTAGACTAAAACTGCGAGGATAGGCAGTCGGTTTTTCGGTGTTCTGAGTGTTGGGACAGTGTTATAAACAGCGACACAACACACCCAGCAGTGGAGTTAGTGTTAAACCCGATCGCACCTGGCAGACTAAAAAAGGGAGGATAGGCAGACGATTTTCTCATTTTCGCCGTCTTCAGTGATGAGGGAAGGTTATAAGCAGGATGAGACACAGCAAATCCAGCAGTGAACATGGCGATAAGCTGAAACGTGTCTGGCAGATTAAAAAAACGAGACTAGTCAAAAGCGAGTCTGATTTTTGCCACCTTGTCAGTTTATAAACAGGGTGAGGCACAAAATGGAAACGATAAAATTACAAAAAAAATTACAATAAATTACATACTTTTATGGCTCGGATATTTCCTATCATTTTGGTTCTCTTATTTTCCTACTAGCTGGCCAAAACATCGACACTAGGTCCTAGTAAAAGTTTGGAAAGAAACAACAAACCGAAGAAGAACCACTATGTAAATTTTATTATATATGAGTACAATGTAATTAAAACATAGCTAATTTTCAATACATTCGTAACATTGTAGAATTGTTGTACACTTAAAATTGTTTTTCGTTACCTTAAAAAAAAAAAACATGGTACGTTCTACTTTTCTCGTTGGGCACTCTCAACACGACACACAAGAATGACACATCTACACAGAAAACAAACACTTTGAGCCCTGATGATGATCTCAATAAAGATCAAAACGTTGGCACTAAAGAAAATGCCGTGGTAGAGTAAATTTTCTAAGGTAAAAGTGGTAGAGTAGCGGCGTATCAAGCCGAAGGTCGTGGGTTCGAATCCCGCTCGTGACACTGACTTTTTTATCTCAACTTAAGACCTTAATTAGTTTTTCTAAAACCTACGTACCTACCAGACCGCATCTAGCGAACTCCAAATAATCATAATCATTGGCTAACGGTCACTAAACACCACACAGTTCTACATACCTTTATTTACCGACCTAAAATAGTAATTTTTATAACTGGAGGTTTAATTCGTCATCCTCAAATTAAAATTAAACGGATTAAATTAAATTGGTTGGCGATTGTGCAATCAATCTTAAATAGTCCAAAATGTACAATTTTGTGTAAAATAATAATGAAACAAGTTTGAGAATTTCATTAGCTCGGTTGGATAGATATTGGATTTGGTAAGCGTTAAACTCAAACAAACAATAACGCGCAAGAACACTGATATCCTGTCTCTAATTATAACAGACCCTTTTGTCAGCAAGACTTAGGATTAAAGTCCTGCTGGTTTAATTTGTTAGGGTTAAACAAACGCCATTTGTTTTGTACGAAAAAAATTCTTTTTTCTCAAATTGTATTAGCAGATGAATAATCCTTAAACGACCCGATAGTATATAATAATTATATCTTTCTTTATTTGCAAACACATACAAAAAACGTTTTCGCAAAATAAAGACTAACATTAAAGACGCCAACCATGATCGGGAGGATCGTCGGTAGAGTCGGATTTACTCTTTATATAATCTAAAGAATATCAAAGTACAAAGATGTGTTGAATTTATAAATAATTAGTGTATTTGATATAATAATGTCACTTAAACAAAACGAATTAAATAACTTCAATTGTTCCGTTAACTAATAAATACAATTAATATAAATTATCCCCATTATATTTAGTGGTCTATTGACCAAATTACTTCTTTCAATTAATTAATCTTTTTATGGTAAGGTTTTGGTTGAAAGGAAAAAGTTAGTGCCACGAGCGGGATTCGAACCCACGACCTTCGGCTAAATACGTCGCTCGGACCAACTCCCTCCCATCTCAACCTGAAAATGGCAAAAAGGAGGGAAAATTCGAAAGGTCGTAGGTTCGTAGATTTCGTGGTACGATTGACCAAATAACTTCTTTCAATTAATTAATCTTTATTTAAGATATGGGTTGAGATAAAAAAGTAAGTTTCACGAGCGGAAATCGAACCCACAACCTTCGGCTTACTACCACTTGAGCTATCGTGACTTCGATCCACTCGGACACAAACTTCCCATCTCAAACGACATTTGAAAAATGGCAAAAAGGAGGGAAAATTCAAAGGTGGGGTTGAGATGGGAAGTTAGTGTCCGTGCGGATCGAATTCAAGATAGCTCAAGTGGTAGAGCAGCGGCGTATTTAGCCGAATGTCGTGGGTTCGAATCCCACTCGTGGCACTAACTTTTTCATTTCAACCAAAACCTTAATAAAAAGATTAATTGATTGAAAAAATATAAATTATATTAACCTCTTTCCATAGGTGCAGGCGTTTTTTCAACAATTGGGCAACACCCAATTAGGGCCATTTAAATATATTTGTTACATTACATTTCTTCTTGTTATACGAGTGTTGAACGAAGTGATTGTTAAATATGTCCGGTATGTCAAATAAAATCAGCCATTTTGTTTTTTCCTTTATGTACTTTACTTTATCAGTTGTTGAAATTGTAAGTATACGTGGTACGCATCGAGCGAAGCAATTTGTGCAACGAAGGAATTCGTCGTCGAGAAAAAAAATTTTATTTGCTGTTTTTGTATCGTCTGTTAAAGTTGGAAATATGATGAGATAGGACAGATGGAGTTTTGTACTCGGGGAATTTTTCCGAAGTCATTAGTGAGACGAGAGAAGGCGTGTAAAAGAATCGGTCCCATCCACTTTGAATATTGATGCGGGAAGAGAGGCGAATGAAGTTATAATCTTATTAATGCATAAAATCATGCTAAAATTTCTCGTTTCTTCCCAGCTCCCCGCAACCTACGAACGTTCTTAACAAGAATTATTATAGTACCAGGCGAAACCGGGTTGTAAATTCGGCCTTTTTGGAGTGCGTCGGGCTTTTATCTGATGATCGTTTTACAACTGATTCGATAATCGGTTTTATTTCCAAAGGGATAGCGTTTTTACGACCTCTTCGCTTATGACTTCATCTCACTCCCAGCAAAGCAATATTTTTATAAATCGATACTTGGTCAAATGACCAAGTTCATTTGTAAGCATACGGTTCAGTTTGCTCCTAAATATTTTATTTTTGGAGACTTCTCTTTGAGGTTTACGGGGTAGGATTTCTCATTATCCTGGTCCACCTATCCTCGCTTTTTAAATCTGTCATCGTTTCGGCTTTTCGCCATCTTATGTGCTTTGTTTGTTGTTATACCTTAACCCGCTTATATCCTTGACTGACTAACGAAATTGAAATATTTAAATGCTTATGGTTAATTTTTAATTAGTTTTTGTTCAAATTTTATATAAGTTTACTGTTTGCATGATCTACTATTTTGCTTTGATTTGAACAAGATTAGTTAAATTTTGAGGATGGTATGTTTGACATTTTATTCAATTGCCGTTTATATATTTATCGTGAAACGAGCATGTGTTGTTTTTGTCGCCGACAATTTTTGATGGATTAAATCTTGAATTTCGATTTGTTCTCTATCGTGATCTTTGGTTTTATTCTTCTTTTTTTTGTTATAATTTGTAATGTTATAACTTATTTGGGTGTTTTGTTGATTTATGTATTCACTAGTCTTTCATGTTGAGTAAGTTTTATGTTCCTAGGTTATAAGTATGTCCATTTTTCGTCCTTGTTGTGCGTCATTTAAGCTTGTCTGCATTGTTGATGGTTTGTGGTGTTTTTGTGTGAGGTGGGGTTCCGTCGTTGTCCCCAAATGACCTTATATATTCTTCATATCTGTCTTTATTTTTCTTCTTGTTTGGCCACTGTATTTTTCTCCTCCTTTACACGTTATTTTACATAAATAAATTTTTGTCCGACGGATTAGTCTTGTTCGGAATTTTCCAATTCGTTTTTGACTGTGTCTAGATTGTAGCTGTTGTTCTGTGCTAGAGCTTTAACCGTACATAGGTAATAATTGTGCTCTTTAATGTTTAGCAGAAATAGTTTTATTCTCTCAGTCGTGTAGTTTTGTGTGCTGCCGTTTTGTGCCTGTACGGTTTAAACCAGCTGCTATGATTTTATATGTGGGACATTAATGTGTGTTGTAGAACACCTATGGAAAATGAAATCAAGGGAAAAGATATTAGAATTTTTTCTGACAGTCAGGCTAGTCTTAGGTCATTACAAAAAGATTTGTCAACATCTAGACTGGTGGAGGAAACTGTAGATCTTATCAATAGAATCTCTTCCAGGTTTGAGAACAAGGTAACCCTTATTTGGATACCAGCACGTAAAGGACACTATGGTAATGAAGAGGCGGATAGCCTGGCCAAAGCAGGCTCTAATACTGCGTTATTATTATAAGCACAGCGAAAGAGAGTATCAATAGCTGGGGCATGAAACAATTCCTTAACGAATGGGATCTGTCCCCCGGACACAGGCAATCGAAGGAGTTTGTGAAGAGATCAAACCAGCAGAATCGAAATGGCTATTCTCTCACTCAAGGAAGGGAATTAGGAGGCTTACAGGTACCCTGACGGGCCACTGCCCACTGAGAAGACACCCTCCGTAATGGGTATTTTACCATATCCCTCTTGCCGTTTGTGAGAATAAAAGAAAAAACGGCAAGGCACTACCTCGCAGAGTGTGATAGGTATGCTAGTTCTAGATTTGAAACTTTTGAAGGAGAGGACATCACCAAATCACTCCCCGAGATTAAATGGTCCAAAATCTTGGGGTTTGTGAACAGGTCCAAGAGGTTTATGCAGGACACGTGAGCCGACCAGGTCCCGGGCCTTTTAGGGATGGGGTACGAGTCTACCCAGGCATTTAACCCCTCGGGTCTTGGTCGTCCACCCTGCATAATATATATATATATATATATGTGTGTTACGTACTCGCTAGACCCATATCTGTTGCAACCCTTCACATTCCTCCCTTATCACACCTTCACGTGTTCACTTCCAAGAAACCCCTCCTTCATTACATCCCCAAGCCTTTGCTAATATTAATATTTTTAATTGAATCCGTCTCGGGCTTTCATCGAGTATAGACCGAAGATTCCCTAATTGGAAGTGGTTATTCCAGTTTTGTATTTGCTTGCTGTGTAATAAATAGTATTCTTTTTTTAGCACGTTAAGTGACATTTTTATTAATATTACTATTATTCGTTTAAAATTTATTTAAAATACTTATGTTTCTTTTATTTTAATAAATTTTTTTATTATGTTTCGATTCCTTTTAAATTTGTTATTTAAATTTTGAATTCTGAAAGCAACTTACAAGTTTACTACTAAGAAGATGAGGATTGTCGTCCGATAATCTCGATGATCTCGATGAACTGTGTTCAATTTTCTGACTGATGAAACAGTAAAGTTCGTATGCCGCGAACCCGAAAATTGTCCTGCCGACTGCGCCAATTATGGTTGTGCGTGTAGTAAACTAGTTTTTAAAAAGAATACTATTTATTACACAGCAAGCAAATACAAAACTGGAATAACCACTTCCAATTAGGGAATCTTCGGTCTATACTCGACGAAAGCCCGAGACGGATTCAATTAAAAATATTAATATTAGCAAAGGCTTGGGGATGTAATGAAGGAGGGGTTTCTNAAACTTAAAATCCTGCATTATTTTCCGGACAACCCAATAATATGTTCTGATATCATTTTCTGAGATATTTTCGAGCAATTGTTTGCCTTCAAAATTTTAATATAATAGTTAAGAGTATACTTTCACTACGAAAATAACGAATTACCTCTTGAACCCGCATTTTAAGATGGCCGGAAGCCGGAAGGAATCTGATTTTGAGCGTGGATAGTTTTACTAAAAATTATTTATTTAGACCACCCTACACATTTTACTTTAATGATGAATTCTCTTCAAATAGATTATCAAAGACTAAATTGGACCTTGTAAATTTTAGTTGTCATGAACCGACTGAGTCAATACGAATATATATAGCAATTCATTACTTGTAATTAATTGCAACGTTTACCGAACCGATAGCGCAATATCTTACAAATAGTATCTACATAAGATATTTCGAGATTGGTCGTGTGAAGCGTTTTGTTTTCCATTTATCACGTAGCACATAAAGCAGTAGATTGTGCTTCTAAAATTCATACAGAGGGCTTAGCCATTGGGCTGTACGGTTGAATTCCAAGTCCTGTAGCTTGAATAGTTTATAGCTTCGCCCAACCCGTGTAGATACAGAATTTACAGAGAAAATCGTAAAATTACCCAACTTTCACGTATCGCATAAAACGACTTTCTTTCGTAAATATCCTTTAAAATTAATCAAAAGAAATTCCGTTTTAACAAACATTTTTTAAATATTTTTTCCTCTTATTGCACTTGAAACTTTTGAAAATCCTGATTGAACTATACTTTATTTATTGTTTTTGAAGTTTAATGCTATCCCATAAATTAAGACAAATTTTTTTATTGGTTGTAAAAATAGTCGCCTGTTTTTCTTCAATTCTCAGCAAGCCTTAACTAATCATGATAAATAAAAAAGTAATTTATTTAATTACTATCCTTGAAAAAACATAAATCACATATTTTTTATTGTAGTGTAGTTATAGGTTAGCTATTGTGAGTTTTTCCACTCAATTAGCTTTTATTATATATATTTTCTTCTTCAAAATTTATGGTATTTCCTGTTTTCATTAAATGTTGACTTTATTGTTATGCTAAGTAGTTTACTAGTATTAGTAATTTTAAATGCTTTGCATACATATTGTATTTACGTTTGTGTCCCGTGAAAAGGCGTCAATAATTCAGAAGGTCTATGTCAAATTGGACTAAAAAGACTTTGTTGTCTAAAGTCTGATTCTTAATTTTATTCGAGAGATTTCACTTTTCAGGTTATTTAAACCTTTCACAACGTATGGAATTCAATAGATTTCGTGGTCCGATTGACCAAATAACATCTTTCTATTAATTAATCTTTATTTAAGGTATTGGTTCAGATATAAAAGTCAGTGTCACGAGCGGGATTCGAACCCACGACCTTCGGCTAGATACGCCGCTGCTCTACCACTTGAGCTATCGTGACTTCGATCCACTCGGACACTAACTTCCCACCTCAACCCAACCTTTCGAATTTTCCATACTTTTTGCCCTTTTTCAAAAAATGAATTGAATTGAAAAATGGCAAAAAGGAGAGAAAATTGGTAGATCAGCGGCGTATTGAGCCGAAGGTCGTGGGTTCGAATCCAAACATAAATGTTATTACGTAAAGTTCTCAGTGTCTCATAAAATGTTAATTCTACTGTAAATTTGATTTCCACCAATCACAAGAGCATTGAATCCCCTAAGAGATTCATTTTTTTATTTTTTTTTACTTTTACCGTTAGCCATCATAATAGAAAATACTACAGTAAAATAAGTCAAGAAACATATCAGACATGCATTCTTCAAAAAGGTGAAAAATTGGACACCTGATTTAATTTTTAGAAGTCATTTTTATGTTTCAATTGCACCACAGTCATTTTTTTAAACGAGGGAACGAGGGGTAGTACGGTGGCCGATGGATTCGAACCCGGGACATGACCTTACAGTGATGAGCGTCTGTCAACGTGTCAACGCCTAAACCTTTGCGGCCACCGGCGCCCCTTCTAAGTGATTTTGTATTTTATTTGCTTAAGGTTACAATAATAAAAATATTTAAAAATGAAATAAATATATTAAGAATTATCGTTATGTGATACGAGTGAATTTATGGATAAACATTGTGAAAGGTTGAAGTAGCCTGAAAATTGGAATATCTGGAATAAAATCGGTCAAACTTTAGACAATAGAGACGTTTTATTACAATTTGACTTCGGAATCAATGACGTCCATTCACGGAACTCCCTGCGTATGTTGTTTATTTATAAACTCCGGCGCTTAATTTACTTTCTCCGGATTTTTCCCATCTAAATTAAAATAATGAAGTTTAATTTCGATTCGATATAAAAAAGCCAAAAGATACCTCAATCGACATTGGTTATTGCTAGATTGGATCAGAATTTTCTCTACACCGTTTTTTCACAACAAAGGATAAGTTATCAAGAATTTCGCCAAGTTTGAATAAGACTCACTTGCCGTTTTGCTACCGAGGGAAAAGAAGCTGAATGTGTGTGTGTGTGTGTGTGTGTGTGTGTGTGTTTAAAAGCCGTGTGTACTTGCTGATTCAGGTGCAGAGGAGCGTGTGTAATTTCAGCTTGACCTTTTGCGTCAAGGCTCAGTTAAAACACCGCCTTTGCTGGATATTGTCGAAACCTTGGAAAAAAAATCGATGGCAGGATATACTAAACTATTGAGGAAATTTATTTGCATATATTAAAGTTTTGTGACTGCCAGCTTTATTTTCTGGTTATTTGATCATTGATCAATATAAAACATCAACATTATGCTATTTACATCTTCAAAATTATTTAATAAATAATTACATAAAAAATAGTATTCGCACCTATAACGCTACTAGCATTGGACCTTCGTTACACATTCACGTCAATAAATACATTCACTCTCAACACACATAGGGACACAAGTTTAAATTAAATCCATCGTTTTAAACATATTGAAATCATCTACTTGGCTATAGATGTTGAACAGGCCTCATTTTGCGTTTATTTTCTTACATGTCAGCTTAGCTTAATTCAAAGTATCTATTTTTATATGTATTGGTCATTTATGTAGTTTTAATTTTCCATGAAGTTGTGAAGGAGAGGACTGCGGTGGCCGAGAGTGGTTAGTGAGCCTGACTCGGATATGCAACGATAGCGGTTCTGGGTTCGAATCCTGGCTTAGCACGTGGAATTTTAATTGGTAATAACGTAAAAGGTGTTTTAAAGGGGTTTGACCCCCTCATCCCCGACAAGCTACGTATTCAGATCTCTCCACCATGACAGGCATTGCTTTACTTATTAAAGTAGAAAAAGTATAAAACTCTAATACGTAATTCACTACTTTCGTGGTCCGCTTGACCAATTAATACATGACAATTAATTAAGGTTTTTAGTTGAGATGAAAAAAAGTTAATGGCACGAGAGGGATTCGAACCCACGACCTTCGGCTAGATACGCGGCGCTGCTCTACCACCTGAGCTATCGTGACCTCGATCCACTCGGACATCAACTCGCCATCTCGACCCCACATTATGAGTTTTCCCTCCTTTTGCCATTTTTCAACTCATAAGGTGGGGTTGAGGTGGGGAGTTGATGTCCGAGTGGATCGAGGTCACGATAGCTCAGGTGGTAGAGCAGCGGCGTATCTAGCCGAAGGTCGTGGGTTCGAATCCCTCTCGTGCTATTAACTTTTTTTTCATCTCAACTAAAAACCTTAATTAATTGTCATCTAATACGTAATATTTACCTATCCATAACATGCCATTTTGATGGTTAATTTTGAATCCTAACGGAAAAGTGTTGAATAAGAACTTGAAAAATTTAAATAGGCAAAGTAAGGGTTTAAATTGATTTATAAAAAATTGAATTAGGTTTGAATACGCTAGAATTTGGTTTAGATGTATACTTCAGTGTGGTATTTCATATAATTTAAGAAATTTTAAGTTTTATCTGGAAAAGGCCGGGTTTGATTCGGTAAAAGTATAAGTTTACATCAGGACGAGAGAAGTTTGTGTAAAAGCGAGGATTGAAGACAATCTTAATAACATCAAAAGTAATGGCCATTTTAATTGTAAATTTCAAAGGCACTGTTATCGACCAAATAAAATAGATCTTTGACATTTCAGATTATCGTAATTATTTGCTCAAATTACGAACAAAAGTGCGGTTGACACTTCGGGCACCTGTTCCTGGGCTAGGTGATAAAAAGGTTACTTGCTATAAGCTTTTCATGCCTTGGCCCTTTACAGAAAGCGCGTTGTCGTGCCCCATGGTTCTCGGTCACATTAGTGGGTTTCTGGGTCCTCTGATCCTCTTTTTTGGAGGGCATGGTTTTTTTTATTGTACGAAGATATGTTTTATGTGTATTGGGATTATGTGTTTTGTTTGAATGCGTTAATCTATTAGTGTGAGTGGTGAGGGGGTGATGGTGAAAATATAGGGTTACCATCGCCCTCCAGCAGTGTGTGTGTGTGTGTGTGTGTGTGTGTGTGTGTGTGTGTGTGTGTGTGTGTGTGTGTGTGTCGTTGGCGGAATATTTATAAAAGAACCCATCGAACCCATCGATCCTAATTTAGATTAGATTATTAATACCGTCTGTAGGTATCGTATCATAGTATAATATCGAGTATTCCAATCAGGATGAGTGCAATGTATTAATGTATTTTTATGAATGAATGCTTTTATTTGTGCGACTGTATTATGGAATTTACTTTGTTTTAGGCTAGATTATAATTCGCATGTATGGGGGCTGAAACGACCTAGATTTTGGCAGCCTCTTTGGGGCCTAATCCCGTTGACTGGAAAGTGACGATTTATAAACAAAAATGTCAAAGAACTGTTATAAATTAATGAATATTTAGTAATCTCCTCCAAAAAGCTTCTAGGATTCACGAATATAATTTTGTTTTACACTATCGACTGTGCTACTACCTAATATTTAGCTATCAAACTTCTTATTTATGAGGTTCTTAAACTTCCTTTTATCTTTATCTTCAAGACAGTTTTTCCCAGACATAAGAGTACTTTATTTAAAAGGTAGGATGGAAGTCAATTTTAATAGCCATATTTCAAAGCTTTTGGCTGCTGGTAAATTCAGAAGGATCGTTCTCGAACGTATTATAAAACGTCCAAATTTTCAGGTTGTTGTAGTTATTCGTTCAAATTATAAACAAAAATGTCAAACGTACCAATATAAATAAACGAAAATTTAGTACTTGCCGTGAAAAAGGTTCATAATTTCATAATATACCATTCACGATTATTTCTACCCCAACTCCACGTACCCAGAAGAGTTGGTACGCGTTTTCATTTGTTATTGATTTAATACCGTTAATCAACAGTTCTATTTACATTATTATTTACGGGATTAGGTGTTTACATCTGTGGTCTGGTGTGCCGTAGGTTTTAGAAAAACATCTTCTTTATCAAGCCAACGTTTCGATCTTTATTGAGATCATCTTCAGCGTTCAACTTGTTTGGTTTCCGTGTAGATGTGTCATTCTTGTGTGTCGTGGTGAAAGTGCTCCACACGACACACAAGAACGACACATCTACACGGAAAACAAACACTTTGAGCCCTGAAGATGATCGCAATAAAGATCGAAACTTATTTAGAAATCGTGAGATGCGGTTTGGTGTGATGTAGGTTTCAGAAAAACATTTTCTTTATCGTGCCAACGTTTCGATCTTTATTGAGATCATCTTCAGGGCCTGGGATTTACAAACATTGTTTACATTTAACAATTACATTTTGGATGTGGAAAAGTGAATTTATACAATGCAAAATATATTTTTTATATTCAATCAAAGTATTTCTACTCACTCAAAGTGTTTGTCTTCTGTGTAATTGTGCCATTCTTGCGTGTCGTGTTGAGAGTGCCAGTGAGATTTTGCTGTTTTATGTTTATATATGTTGGATTTTGAAGGGGTGGGGAAGGAAGTCGGTATAGAAAAGACATTTTTGTATAAGGCGTCGGCTTCTTTGAGGTGAAAAGAGCCGACGAAGGGAAAAAATGTGTTGGTAATGGTTCGGCCAGATTATCCTTTCAGGATTATATAGAAAGGGATAAATAGGAAAAGGAAAGCTAAATTGTTGGAAAATTAGACTATGTGAAAAGTATTTGATGTGTGGAATGTAATGTAATGATATATGTATGTTATCTATATTGAATTTGATTAATGATATTGGCGTAGCTGCGACTGAGTTTACATGTATCTGTTCTGTAATTGATGCTGTGTTTATCTCTGTTGATATAAACCATTTCTAAGAAATTACGTTTATGTTTGTTTTGTTCTGTATGTAATATTTTTGGATTTTTGAAGTCGAAATTGTGTTGGTGTTCAAAATGGTGGGTAGCGAGTGCTGTAGGATTTTGCTTGGGTTTTTTGCAATCATAGATATGTTGCTTTACTCTCTTGTCCAGATATTGGGATGTAAGACCGATGTAAGTTGCCGGACAGTTTAAACAGTTGATCTTGTAGGTTACGTCAGATGTATTTGTTATTGGTGTGGGATCTTTAATTTTGGAGAAAAGTGTTTGAATTGTTTTATAATTTTTGAAAGCTATTTTGAAGTTATCGGACAAGAGAAATGAGTTTAATTTATGTGATAGGCCTTGGATAAATGGTATGGAAATGTATGCTGGTTTGTTTGTTTTCGATAGACTTAATGTAGTATTATTTCTTTCTTATTTTTTCTTTCTAATGGCTTTAACACCCATAATTCGATGTTCCTAACTGAAGATGGCGCAATGTCGAAAGCTGATTGAGTAGAATCAGTACTCACTACTCAGTAGATCAACAGATCCGCGAGTAAAGACGGACTTAATACGACTCAATGCCGGTCCAGCATGAAAACAAATAGAAAAAAACTAGGATCCATGTCAATCGGTACAGCACATTTAAACAATTGTCGATGCAAGTAAATTTCATAGGCACTATTATCTGTCAAATATAAACAAAAATGTCTTACGGGCTGATATAATTAAAAGAATATTAGTTATTCAATCGTAATAAGCTTTGAATATTGTCTACTATTAACCATGTAAGTACTATTGCTGCAATGATTTTAGGTTATTTTTAAATATTTTTATTTTATGTACGAGGTTCTAAAGCTATTATTTGTAACTTCAAGACGTGTTCTGTCAGACAGAACAAGAGTACTTTACGTAAAAGCTAGGATCGAAGTCAATCGTAATAACCACATTTCAACCAATGTCCTTGTAGTAAATTTCAGAAGCACCGTTATTACTCACAACTTCTCCCATTTTGCCAATATTTATGCAACGTTATTTATCATCGGAACGTGGTTTTTACTTCATTAATAACTCGAAGAGGGAGAGTTATTATTGGAAGGAAGGAAATTGAGGCCTAAAACGACCGGACAAGTCATTTCCCAATGAATAACACTACCCAACCCTTCATTATAAATTCTAAAGAGTGAAATCTAAAAATAAATCATATAGAAAACAGTTGGATTTTTATGTCCAAAGATTCAGGGTATGAAGAGAATCTATTGTTTAAAATAGCAATGGACTCACCATGGAAGATTAACCTTAAGAACTCATTTTTAACGATTTAAAAAAAAAATTTAATAGGTTTTTGGGTAGTTTCACGGCTTGTCATCATGATACGGGTAATAATTTTAAAACGGAGGTTAAAAAAATCCATTAACGCGCGGGAACGTTTACAACGCGTCCTAATGACTTTTTCGACGTCCCGGCTCGTAAAGCTTTTACACGGCAACATTATCTAGTCAACTGTTGCAATATTTGAACCAGATATCAGCTCTTCTTGATATTGAATGTCAACGTTGAGGTGTGCGGTAAAGTTGCTTTTGGAGGGGAGGCCCCACCACATGGTTGAGCCAGATCAAGAATATACTTAACGATGAACAGTGTTCGGTTGGGATGTGCTTCCTGCGACATGTGATGGCTGGTTCACCGACATCGGGCAGATCGAACAGTGAGTTAGGCTTGCTAGCTAGTATAAATTCCTTTCTCCCACCCTTTTGTCCCGCGGGATGTTTCATTGGCGTGGTGATTTTAATTTTGACCCGTTTCGACCGAGTGTACTTTCATCTCGGGTTCAAAAATGTTTTGAAATTGGAGCGCCTAATCACCCGGTGGGACCGCCTTCTTTCGGCCACTTGCATTAATTAAACATTACACAAAACACATTCACATTTTGCGAATTTTCTACTAAGTCACATGTGAAATCACGTTTTGCTTTATTCAGACAATCTATGGGTTCTCTATTTTATCTCAACGCTGACCAAATAAGGGTGACAATTTTTGATTTATATCTGGTGTTATTTAGGTGAGCGCCGACCGCAAACGTTATCAAAATATCCGGTTCTCACGTTGATATTTTAAGGCATAACTATCATAGTTGGGGGAAATAATATCAAAATTTAGTGTACTTCCAGACGTCAAGCTCTGACAACTTCATTGGAAAGTGGAGATACTCAGCGTTTCATAAACAGTGAGTTTATCTATTTCAGTTCATATAAAATTAAACAACTTAAAAATAATCTTCCTTAGCATTCAAAAATATGCACAAATAGATAATGTACAATAAACAATAAACTCTTAACCAAGGGTGTTAAGTCAACAGGCGAAAAACATTTCTTTCTTAGGACCAAACCTATTGCCGCTGTTTTGGTCTGTCAGACGCGTTTCGGCTCTTGTACTGTGTAATAAATTACGCTTATTAAAACATTTATTGTGGGTTTGATGGTCATTGGCGGGCCAGAGTGTAAGCAGGTATGGCAAGACATAAACATCCACTGAAGATAGTGAAATGCTGAAAGGCGTCGGGTTGATCCTAACAGCGAGGCTAGACGGACCAGGATGGTAGTAAACGATCAATCTACAAGTTCAATCTTGAAAATGACCTACCATCAAGTTCAGCAAATTCTCACTTTCTGGTTGTTTTGGCTTGTTAGATAGCTTTTTCTCGTTTTGTCTTTATATTCAGTGATTTCAAATTATTTTTTTATAAAATATATTATTAATTTTATAAAAATTAGTTTTAATAGTTAAAAAAAATAATGATCTTGTAAATCATAGATAGGGTAAACCTTTAAAACTTCAACAAAGGCAAATTTTCGTCTAACATTACTCTCCAAAATTAATATTTTTATTAAACTATATCTTAGCAGCCAAAAACAAAACATTAAAAAAGCAAAAATAACATTTTCCCCCATAGGAAGAAAAAAATGGAGGAAGTGTAAAGTATACAATATATGGAAATTTAATATGCTGCATGCTCTAAGCAGGAGATTTTAAAAATAGCAGATAGGACCTTTAAAACTTTATGGTATCGGCGGTAATTGGTCGGTCAAAGTTATAAGCAGGGTGAGTCAAGTGAAGATGACCAAATGGTGAACCGAGTCGGGCAGTTCCAAACGGCGAGAATAAGCGGACCAGGATGATAGTAAACAATCAATCTAAGTGTTGAATTTCGAACGTTCCATTTATATTACATACAAGTATGGCCATAGAAGAATTCTTTAAAATTATATTTCTCTCGTTTTCATCATCATGTTCAGCCTTTTCGCACTATTTTGGTGGGTTAGACTCGTTTTGAAATTTGTTATGGTATTGCTAGTAATTAGCTAGAGTGTCAAGATATAAACATCCACTGAAGATGGCGAAACGTTGAAACGCGTTGGGCATACCAAAACAGCGAGGCTAGGCGGACCAAGATGGCACGAAACGAAATCATGTTGAATCTTGTGATTTTTAATCATAAGACATACAATTTTGGCTTGTAAAAATTTCCATAAATTATATTTCTCTCGTTTCCCATCATCTTCTTCTGCTTATTTCAACAGTTTTGGTGTTTTAGACTTTGTTCGACATTTCGTTATCTCGAGTGAAATTATGTTTAATAAAATATCTACTGAGGAATATCAGTGGTTATTCAAGGTTTCAAGCAGGCTAAGACAGACCCTTTCATGTTATGAAGATGGCGAAATGAGTCTGGAGTGAAACGCGTCTGGAGCCGAAAAGTCGAAAAGTGAGGATAGTTAAATCAGAATGATTGGAAAGGACCAAGCTACATTGTGAATCTTATGATGTCTAATAATAGTACGTTCAACACTGGCATGTAAACAATTTTTCAATCTTTATTTTGGTCGTTTCATCCTGACTGTTTTGTTCTGTCAGACGTATTTAGGCATTTCACCATCTTCTCAAGTGTATAAATTACTTTAAATAAAATATTTGTTGTGAATGATTGGTGAGGGTTGAAAGCAGGGCGATATAAGACAGAAACATCTGCTGAAAATGCGAAATGCAGAAACGCACAAGTGGACCGGGTAGAAAATAAAAGACCAACCTTGATGATGACTGATTATAGTATATACAAATCTGGCACTGTAAACATCTTCTGTAACTGTATTTATCTCTTTTACTATCATCTTGTCAGGTCTATTCTTACAGTTTTCGTTTCTCAGACGCGTTTCGGTTATCTTCGGAGGTGGGTAAAAAATTTGTTTAAAAAAATTGCATATTATGGGTTACGTCGACTGACAAAATAATATACAGACCAATTTCTGTGGATAATCGGACCAAAATATTCGAAACTATAGTACTTCTTAAAGCTGACGAAATCCAAAACATCTAAATCTTTGGCTTGAAATTTTCTAATTGCAGGGATTCGACTGATCCGTTACCACATTTCGCTTTGTTAAATTTACATTTATTAAACTCGAATTGTATTTGAAAGTGAAATTGTTGGTTTGCATTATTTGATTTGATATATATATATATATGATGATGATAATCCAGGTTTGTATTGAAACATACAGGATAGGATGATACCTTGGTCAATAATGATCTTGTCTCGTAAACATAAAGATAAATATTGACAACCCGTTTTCTCTAATTTATTTGCCGAACGCAAATTCCATTTTTACTAAGGCTATTTGAAAGGAAATCAACGAGATTTGAAAATGCGCCAATGGAAATAAGATCAAACTGTAATTTAATTTGACAGCTTTGATGTCGGCATGCTAAAGATAAAGGTCATAAAATACAGGACGATTTGACATCTCGCTACGGTCGAGAGTAATATTGTATTTTACGGTAGTTAATTATGTAAATGATCCTTTCTACTTAAGTACCGTAACATCAACAAACTTCAAACTGAAATCTACTATTATTAATTTACGTTTTGATCAATCTATTTGGACGTTTATGTATTATCAAATTATCGGACTACTAAAGGTATTGTGTCTTTATCTTCTACTTTGAATATATAAATTTACAGCTTTAACAATTAATATAGATTTTAAATAAAAGTATATACAATTTACTGCTGATCTGCCGAAACAGCCCAACATCAAACTTACAACGATACTGCTATTTTACCTCCGAACCCCAAGCCGCCTCCAATAACCCGGATCATCTCATTGAAGAACGGCGTAAAACGTGGAAAATGAAGCTGAACGAGGACAAATGCACTGAAATTACGTTCACGCTAAACAATCTATACGTTAACAATGAAGAATGACCGGCACAAGTAAAATACTTTGACAGTAAACTGATGTTGAATCCTCACACTCAACCATCAAGAACTAAAGAGACGATTTGGACAACCACGAAGACTTACAAGACCGAAATCAGACATGACAGTAAAGAACGAACTAACTGTTCAAAACCTTAGACATATTTCTTCATGGTATGATATAGTATGGTGGCTTATCCTTAGATACTAGGAACGGGGTTTGCGCTCCCCAGGAACTGCAGCCTTCTGGCTTATCGTACCTTTCCAGTTACTTAGTTCAGTGCAATAGACTCAATCCTTCTCCTTAGAAGTATCAGGTCATTGACTGTCGCTGCTACAATTCCATTCACTAAGTTTTTTCGTATGTTAGGTTAAATCTCCATTGAGCTGTTGTTTCTCTGTTGGTGGTTGTTTCCTCCTCCTTATTACTAATCTACAGATGGGATCATCGTTGTATATGCCCATGTTGTGTACATGTTTTCTCAGATACCAGTGACCGGTTAGTAGTCGTACCACTCCTCTGAATTTAGCCCTCTCCAATTGCAGCAGTGATTTTGCCAATCTTGATGAGGGTTGTTTCATCATAAGTTTACTGTGTCTAACGCCGCTAGAGTTTATCCACTTCTCCTTTTGTCTTATTTGGATCCATTCTGCGATGGAGGATTCTACATTTGTTTTTGTTATCCCAAATATAGTTTCGGGGCCTCTTCTGGCCAGTCTGTCTGCTTTCTCGTTACCCAAAATCTCTCTGTGCCCCGGCACCCAAGACATCATCAGGTTGTTGTGTTTCCCAGGTTTTGGAGGTTGTGGATGCATTCACTGACTAATTTTGATGTGATTCTTTTACATGCTCAAGCTTTAATTATTTGTTGCTATTTGAACATACGGAGCTCTGGGGTATCACCATCCAACGAATCCCAGTTTTCGAATCAAAAGTCCTCCGAAGAATTTTCCAAACTACTTACTACGGCTCTAATCTCACTATTCATAATAACTTTAACATTCCTTCGACAAAAAGTTGATCCGCTTCCGCTTTCTCAAGTTTCATTCCAATATTTCAACCCATCGTAACCCTCACCACTTCTTCCCATCTCAAGAACCCTCCACATCGCCTCAAAGAGGATCGTTCCGGGACCTCCTCGTCTGAACCCGATAACAAACTAATTTCTTCTTCCTAATAACACGTGCCCTACGGATGCAGTAGTGTTAGTGTTTTGCCCGGGATTTGATATCATTGGAACAATTTGTAAGGTGTAAACTCATATACAGGATACAATTTATTATTAATATAAAAAAAATAAAATGAAAAAGTGTTTATTAAACATGTGAGGAGATATGAGGCCGTGATAAATAATACTTAAACGGGCTCAAAAAAATGCGTTTTTACCGTAAAATTCCGTGATGTTATAGAAGCAGAAAACTAATTGGGTTCTCCCATTGCCTTGAGATTACGATCAACCCGCTCAGAACCTGGCTATAAAAAATGCTGTTAAATTATCCCAGTTTGTAATTGCCGAGACAATATATTATAGTCCGGTTAAGACAATTTCGAAAGAAACAGTCGTAAAATTAATTATAACTGTTTTAACGAACGGTACTGACTTTAGTAAACTTGTGAACGTCAAGCACATGTTCGGGATTATTTATTATTTGCGTGTATAAGCGTTAGAATTGACATGAGTGTTGCCAGTAATTCATAGATAAGCATCTAAACTGTTTCCAGGATCGTCTTATACTCGAATAAACGCGACAAATGACGGAATTATAAGAAGAAAATCGAGTAAAATAACACCGTAGCTTTTTTATCTGTATAAAGGCCGTGTAAATCTGAAAATCCTCGCTTTGAACCTGCAGAAGAACGTTCCTTATAGTTCCTCTAAATCGATAATGACCTGAACATCCTAAAAGAAAAGTTTGATAAAACTCCGAGAGGTTTAAAGCGACAGGGCGGACCCACTGAATCGTGTAAATCCATTGACTTTTAACCTGAAAGAAACTCCTTTCTTATATATTTCAGCTGCTTTCTCATTTTGCTATATTCAACCCTTTTCTTATTAAAATTCATTTAATTAACCGAAGCAAATTTCTATCGATTTTCAGATTTAAAAAAAAAATGATTTGGTCCTGAAATACGATTATTTTACTTAATCATTTAGTCGATACTTTTTAAAACATCCGTTTTTTTTTAAACGTAAACATACAGATAAACAAAGGCGATGTTAATTGGTGCGTGTAGAGAGAAAGGCAATATTGAGAGGCCTTAGCTATCTATGTGCGTCTCATGCGGTTTACCAAAATTTGCATATTCATACAGGAGAATGTATCTTGTCGAACTGCAAAGCGTTTAATTAAATTTAATTATTAAAAGGACTCGTCCGTTTAAATTGGAACATCTTTTTTATTGTGAATATACAGTAACCCAATCAAGCACCACCATCGGCTGAACTAAGATGAATATACACAAAACACACACACACACACACACACACACACACACACACACACACACACACACACACACACTCATCAAATATGTACAAGGTGCGTTGACCCGAACACGTCTTAGGTTACTTTCTCGGATTAAATAGAATTTTGAATATCAAGAAAGTACGTATTTTAGTTTTTAATATCCAATTAAAAATCAACTTAATAACTTGGGAAAACTTCAAGAAATTCGCTAACGCAACTTCCTAAAGCCCTATAAATTTTACATGACTGGAAAGCGTTTTTCACCTTCAACAATTCCTTTCTTCAAAATTATAATTGATCCAGGAAAACAAATTATAGTAGTTTTTAATGTCATAAATTAACACTGTGAGAGTTGATCTTCTTTCAAATGGGATAATTTTTACTTTGCTTCGAATACCCAAACCCAGTTGCATTAAAGGTTTGATAATAACGTACGTGCAAATATAGCAAGTACAAATCTACTTATATTTGCAATATTTATATTTTTTGTGTTTCTACTTCAAAGCAGTAGTCACTTAAATCAAGAAGGTAGACCACTTTTCGCTCATGCTGGTTCTAATTTGGAACATGGTTGAAAAACGTTATCTTGTAAACACTGTTAACGTTTCTATTTTATTTTTCAAAAGTAGTCGTTGAATTATTTTTATTTTTCTTCAAAGTTCAAATTATTTATTTACTGTCCACATACATGTAAATACATATTTACAAGTTAGATACAAGAGTACCAGTAATAATGCTCACATTTCGACTTAATATATTTTCCTTCGTTCATCTTTGTTTTGTTAACAAAAAGAGACATTTTTGCGTCTTTGACTGTTACATAGGCACTTTTGACAGTGTCTTTCTTAACGAATTCAATTTACCTGTTTATTTTTCTTAATATATTTATTTTCGACGCCTTTAGAGGACTCTCTTTATTTAATTTTGTTTGAAATTCGTTTCCTTTTCTCCTAACCCACGAGCTTAACTTTTTAAATTATTATTTAAAGAAACAAATCTTTGAATATATAATCACGTTTGTATTTCTAATTTTATTAAACCTCTCAACACCCTTCGTAATGCAGTTAAATTCACATATCTCAAATTAGTGAAATTGTTCGACAAAAATCAAATAAAAATTACAAAACATTAAACGTCCATTATATTTAGTGTTCTATTGACCGAATTACTTCTTTCAATTAATTAATACTGTTTTGGTTGAAATGAAAAAGTCATTATCACGAGCGGGATTCGAACCCACGACCTTCGGCTCAATACGCCACTGCTCTAACACTTTGGCTATCGTGACTATTATAAATAGTGAAATCAAGTAATAAATTAGAGATTATGTGTCAAATAATAGAATAAAGTTTGGTAAAAAAAAATTTCTCATTGAAACTATGATGATGACTATGATTACTTTCTGACTATTTTCATTCAAACAAATCCCACTACGCAATATCAGAAATTTCTTTCGAAAAAAAGTTGAAGAGGAAGCACGCAACACCCTATATAATTTACAAATGTTCGTGTCATGACATAAACATTACCGTTGGGTGCGTTTGTTTTAAGTGCAGTGGTTTTTGAGAAAAATGAGCGGGACGTTTTTCGCCGTCCACCCTGTACTTACATCACTCTTACAGAACAAGGGATACAATTAATAATGAAGTTTAGCTATTAAAGAATAATTTAATTAAGTTTTGTTATATTTGTTGTATGTATATGTTTATCAAAATGCGCGATAGACGAACCAAGTGAAATATTTCTGATTGTCTGCGAGGTGTTAAACCTATAATTTGGTCGGTATAGATCATTTTGGTTTTGGCCCCCTCCTCGGTGGGTTGGCCTGTCAGAAGCGTTTCGGCATTTCGCCATCTTCAGTGGCTGGAAAGTTTTATCTTGCCTCACCCTGCATACAACCCTGACTAACAGTACCAATGCCATAATAAATAATTTACCAAACTTAATATTACACTCAACTAAAGATCGGGAAACGCCAAAACGCGTCTGGCGGACCAATTTGGCGAGGATAGCATAACGAGAAAAGAAAAATATTGTACTTAAAATCCACCTTTCCATTTATTCTATTAAATGTTATGTGGTTAAATCCCAAACTTTTCAGCTTAAATCACATTATACAGATTTTTCCCAAAAGAACATTTATTGATAATAATTAACATATATAATAATTAAATATAATAGTTATTATATAAATGTGATGTTTCTCATCTAAACATAATTGTTTGTTATAATCGTTTATTTCGCATTACAAACCCACTTTAACGCAGTACGAAAAACGTCAACAAACCTATTGAAAAACCTCACTTCTTGAAATCAGTGTTGCCCCCAGTGTTACCAAGACCTGGAAGGGGAAAACAGTGCTAATTGTAATAGTAATATATATATATATA
>NW_019392662.1:1164243-1433354 GCF_000648675.2 Cimex lectularius
TTTGTTGTCTAGCCTTAGCCTTATAACCCCCCACGAGGAAAAATAATATAATAACAACTGCGAAAGTAGTGTGGTTGTGTCCTTTGTTTTGTTGTCTGGCCTCACCCTTCTTATGCCCCTTACCAAGGTACGAGTTCATCATTCCGCAGAACCTCGAGGAGAACTCTCACAACTACACAGCATAAGATCGTTAACCCTTAAATTTCAAAAACTTTTTCAAGTATGAAAGTAGGATAGTTTCGATAATGTTGGTAAACCTATCCTCCCTATTATGATGGGTCAGGTCAGTAAGCGGGTGAGGCAAGATAAGGATAGACTAGAATGACCGAAATCATGAAACTGCAGGTTCTTTTAAATATCATTCTTTAAACAATGCTGTTTGTAAATTCAACCGAAAATCAATCAAGTAAACATGATTGATTGTTATTATTAAAATTAAGATCACGTAAACTTTTAAATTTTGTAGAATAAAAATCCCATTTCCTAGGCGAAAGGTTTGTCTGAAAAAAAAAAAGAGTGCTAAAACAACGATGGGTATCAATTAAATTCATTAGAGTTCGTGGTCCGATTGACCGAATAATTTTTTTCAATTAATTAATCTTTATGTAAGGTATTGGTTGAAATGAAAAATGGCAAAAAGGAGGGAAAATTATTCGAAAGGTGCGGTTGAGATGGAAAGTTGGTGTCCGAGTGGATCAAAGTCACGGTAGCTCAAGTGGTAGAGCAGCGGCGTATTTAGCCGAAGGTCGTGGGTTCGAATCCCGCTCGTAACACTGACTTTTTTATCTCAACCAATACCTTACATAAAGATTAATTTATTGGAAAAATATGATATCAGTATTACAGTGAATATAAATAAATAAACTTGTTGTGAATCCTCCTGTGGTCAACGAGTTGATAAACCAATTGTTTTATAGTTACCAGTCATCGGTCTTCCTAACGGGTTTCGTCATTTTTCCATCTTCAGTATTTGGGTGGCGAAGATGTTAGGTAACTATCTAACAATAAATACATTTGTGTATAATGTACTCAAAATTTGCAAGTTGTAACAATTTCGTAGAGTGATTTGGTTTAAAAATAAAGCGAGATTATGATTTTTTTTGTTTAAATTTATACTTATATACTTGTTTTCATGTCGATTTTTCCCATAATATTAAAACGAGAATGGTATACTATTTGTTGTCTTTGTTCAAACAATTGTTTTTAAAAACAGACTAGTCTAAATTAATGAGTGAAAACCAGCCTGGAAACGCCAGAGAAAAGATCAGTAATGTTTTTCCGATTTGGTTAGAAACTTGGTATTTCCAAAGCCCAAACTATCTATTGTTTATCCTCATTTTGTTTCCTGCTGAATACAATTGAACTGCCATTTTAAATTTACAAAAACCGATTAACATAAAAAACAAGCATACTTATATTAATGAGGGTTATTGCACCTAAAAAAACAAAAAATCTCCACTTTTAAAATCTCAAATCTACTTACGTCCAATTTCTATTTTGAATTTGTAAAAAAATTAATAAAGTCTTGAATGAAAACAAGCAACTGTCACAATGAAAAGGTTCTTCCTAATAAACGAGAAACTCAGACAAAATTTTGGACCTGTTGTGTTTCGTCATCTTCATCAATTTTAATATTAAGAGACGTTGACACGACGGTTCATGAACATCACGAGAACTGAAAAGGGTCATTTCGTAGTTTCCTAGTTACTATTCTTCATGAATAACTGTCCCTAGAGATTTGATATAATTGTTTGCAACTTTACATGGCTCCTTTATCATCATCAGGACGGCTGACGGTGTTTTATGTATTCATTAAGATAACGAAAGATTTCAAGAAAGAATGTTAATACTTTTTCACCTAATTAAAACTCACAAAATTTATAATTTAAATTGTTGTTTGCCAAACTTCGCAAAACATTTTTGAAAGAAACGGCTGTCTAAGAATTTTCTCTTTTTGAAATTCAGGTAAATTAAATTTCACTTTTTACATGTTAATTGTAGGAAGTTCAAAATACCGTTGAGAAATCTATTCACAAAGGATTTATCTTATCTAAGCCTTCTAAGCGTTTAGGAGTGTTTTGGGGCTTAGATACAACCTAATTTTATTAGTGCGTCGTAAATAATTTAAAGTGACCGGATAAAGAATTATCATACCACAGGTTCAAAAAGGTTATCTCCCTTTCGATAAGAACATTTTCCAGAACAGTTGGCCATTTGAAATTGATGGTCGTCGCGTTCGGAGCTTCGTGTCCTAGCTTTAAGGGTCTTTACAGTGAATGTCTCGTGTTCTTCTATGTATGCCCTACTAGTTTTATAAGATGAATCATAGGAAGTCTGAAATCAAAGCTGGTAATTTTTAACTCTTTTAGATTATACTTGTAATTGAATGTGGACTGCTAAACATATAGTGTTCGGTCTTCGGTTATTTTCTTAATTTTTCATTCAGTACTATTATCGTTATTAATAATAAAATAATATTAAAAATAAATATCATTTTTGTTTGCTTTAGCTTACATAAAATGTACAAAGAAAGTGGTACAAATTTATATATATATTCATAACATGTAACTCTTTTTCTTTTCAGTTTTTTAAAAATCGTGGTTTTTCTGCAGGCATACAGAATGTTGTGGTTTTTGATGAACGAAAACAACTGGTCTCACAGATTGCAATGCAAATATAGTGCATTTTCGAATCTTCAACATATCTGAAGTATTTGTGGACTTCTATATATATTCTGACGATTCGAAATGTTATGTAAATCGAAATTAAATGTAAATCTATAAGAGCCCATTACGTATGTAATAACAATATTTACACACTTCGACTGCCCCAGTTAAATCATTTTTGAAGTGATAAAACCCTTGAGTATGGTTATTTCTTGAAAATCGATTAATTAAAGATTGTAAAGTAATTTATAATTGTTAAAAGCTATTTTTATAATTTGAAAATATATTTTAGGACCTTGTTGTCGCACAAATGGAGTCGATGTTACAACGTTTTATGCTTATTGATATTTCAAACCGGATCGCGTGTTTCTTTTTGTTTATTAATCGTCTTCTAATCATCGGGACTTTGCCGACTATTTTTAGTTCGGCATACTCATGTAATATACTGCAAACGTTCCATATAAGTAGTTTTAACATAAAGGAATACAATCATGTCGATAAAAAAATTGTGGTGAGCCTTTTTAGATCTGCGGGATGAGAAACCTGGTCGTTTACCTATCTTATCTTTTTAGTCTATCTTAACAGTCTTGGCATGCCATATGCATTTCGTCTTTAGTTTTTGATCAGGGGTATAAACAGCATGAGGCAAGACAACCTCGAAGACCCCAACAAGACAGCTCACAGTTTCGTTATGGGTCAAATTACAGACCCACAACTGTAACTTAACGTCCAACGAACTCTCATATCTGCTTGAGATTATGCAATGGACAAGTGAAAAGCAACAATTAAAGAAAAATCAATCATTGTTCAATAAAAAATAGAGTAAATAAAAAACTTCTGTTCTAATTTTAATCAGTCTTTGACCCCAACGTAACTAACCGTGCTATACCTGGGCCTGCTTCTATGATTCTTAACTGACCAGGGTTTTTGAGCAAAATACATCTTCAAGGTGTAAAACATGTTCTAGATCACTGTTCACCGTGCTCACTTACTATCAAGAATCGACATACCATTCATTTTTTTACCTTTGCTTTCTTTATTAGTATAGTGTAAGATTACCACTCATTGATTCGACCAATTCGGATGAACCCGTACAGCCTATGAAGTTCGTCAGCACATTCAAATATCAAGAAGATGCGCACAGTCCATGAGTTTTGAGACTCATTACCTGACCAAATGAACGGAAATTACAATCTACAAAAAAGTTCCTTACTTTAATTCTCATCTAAATCCTGATATTTGCACAATAATGGTTGGTTGTAAAGAGGCCGAATCCTTGTAAACTTTTTTTTTTAAGTGCCAATATTTAAAATGTCTCTTCATACTATTTAAAACGGAATTATTCTGTTATTGATGTTGAAACTTGATTATTCGAGTTAAATCATCGACTATTTTTATATTTTTCGTGCGCGATCGAATCGATTCACAACATGTCTCATTCTTATTTTGGAATTACATTAACGGTGTTCTTCTTGTATGTAATTTAACTAAGTTAAGTAGCAAGTGTAATCAATTCCAATCTCATAAAATCTGTTGTGTCCTTTCTAAAGGATTGTCTTCCGTCTGTCAGTTGAAAATTGTTTTAGGTGATGTCATCTTGTGAAAAATTAGAGAAAAAAACGGTAGTTGAACGTTTCCGTCCCACGCCAAATGTTGTAAGGAGGCCCAAATTACATTTGTCCTTATCTGCAAGCCCTGTTGAAGACATGCCTCCGTAATTTGCACACAGAACATAATGACTGGACGGCCCACGTTTACAATCAAGGATAAAACCTACGGTTCAGGTTGGGCCCGAGTCGACATGCCCAAATTGCATGTGCGGTTGTTTTAAATTTTAAATTAATTAATTTAAATTTTGAAGATCTATGTTTTATGATACTTTATGAGTAGTCACACGACGTCCACAAAGGCACTATATGTCTGCAATAGAGCAGGCATTTAGTTAAGAAATTATTTTATTTTGTACTGTTTAAGTATACTAAAAATGCATCAAATGTTTTATTCTTAAATAACTTATGTATTGTCGCATTAATTGAAATTTTTAAGTAACAAATAAAAACATTAGGTGAGCTTTGTTCAAAAAGGTTGGATAGAAGTTGAGGTTGGAAAGCATAAATTGTTATGTTATTTCACATTAAAAACACCCCTGTTAACATTGTTGTTTCACAATTGACGTCATTAAATGTTTTTGGATGGTCATAATCGGGAACAACTGGTTCGCGTGACGGATCGGATTATGCTTGGAACGTCGATGATTTCAGAACCATTTTCACGAATTGGTCATATTCATTAAATCACAATCGGAATCACTTGAAAGGCGGACGTGTCAGTACCGATTCGTAAGATTTCGAACCAATTCCGTCTGTGGCTGGACATCCGTAAGGCCATCTTATCAATATATGTCGGATAAATATTGTCGATATTTTAAGTAAATTGTTTATCAAATCTATTTTGTAATTGTCAAGCAAGAAGCGTTGCCCCAAGGGAAATAAATATTACTCAATATCAAATGTTAGTAAACATCTGCCAGCAATATTTACTGTATTAATTTTACTAACTTATTATAAAATAACAATCGCTTTCAAATGGGTTTTATATCAGGAATATTAATGTTAATTCATTGGATCTCAAGGTATAGATCTTTGTAGGTACCTATTCAATCCCTATGTTAAATTACCATTCTTACGCAAAATGGCGCCTTTTTATGCATTAAATTAATATTATTAAGTCCAGAAACTTACATTATTATTAGGGGTTATTAAGCGGTCGTAATCATTTTCAGATTGGTTGAATTTTTTCTTTTTTTCAAATTTTCAGTGGAACTTTTGAGAATTATGGATCGATGGACGCCATGTGTCTTCTTGCACACGTGCCTTTTCAAGCCTATCATAACTCCATCCCGTCTTAATGGTTTCTCATCCGGAGGGTTCTTTTCGATAGCCTTAAGTGCTCTTGAGACGACTTTGTCTCAACTCCTTTTCCTACTTTATATCCATTGATACGTTTCATCTTTAAAAAAAGGTGAATATCAACGGATCCGGTAAGGATAACCGTGAAATCCTATTCGCGGGACGCCAAGTCGTAACGAAGGAACCTAAGAAAAGCAAACCGTCTGGGACACAAATTACTTTAAAATTAACCACTGTCAGCATAAATCACATCGAAATTCCAATCTGGAAATTATTGCTACACCTACACCTCTACTGTCAGACTGCGCGAAAATTTAGCATGTAGAAATATTGCCAACTTGGTGTTAAAATGGCGTGTAATCTAATGTAATTCCAATTTTTTTCTATCTGGGCGTGAAATAATATATTTGGCCAAATTCTTCATCCTTGACTGGACCAGACTTGTCTAAGAAATTTTGACTTAAAGTAATATTTACACCCATATTACTACATCTGTACATCTGTGACATAGAAATATGGCATTATTGTCAAATTTTTATTTGATATTGTGAGATTAACTTATGCAAAAATTTTTCGCACGAATCCAAATCAAATCAAATCTGTAGAACTGTTACTTTTCAAATAAATACTCGGTAAACTTCAACTATTAGTTCTGATTTCTCTCTATTATAGATTTACGAACCACGTTTTCCATAGACAGAAATAAGTTTTTTTTTTTTTCCTTATGGTCTAGCATATTGGCCACAGAAATAAGTTAGTAATAGTTTTTACAAAGGGAAATAAAACGTTGAAAATACAACCGGTTGCCATCTAGTGGCGGACGAAGCACATCTCGCTCTTCCCCCCACACAAATATTTGTCTAAAATAGAACTCTCTAAGTTATTTCATCCGCTACCCAGCACGATAGATGAAAAAATACCAATTTTGTTTTATTTCCAACGTTGCCAAGTCAAACAATTATGTCAGTATTTGGGACAAACGGAATCGTATTGTGACGGCTACTGCACGCTCGGCGTCTCTTGGCAGCAGGGCTTTGACTAAAATACCCTTGTTGATTTTTATCCATGGCTCAACCCAGTTTTGATCATAGGAAATCGAAAAAAAAAACTCCATTGATAAGAGCGAAATGAGATTTTTACAGTTCAGATGCAAGCCTAGGAGGAGGTACGGGAGAGTTTCGATTGCGTTGCTAACTTTCTGAACAGTTTTAGACTTGTGATATCAGAAATTGATATGTTTATCGATCTCCACAAATTAAAGAACCAAAAGTTGGTACATGTATGTCTTGTGTAAAATAACCACCTTTTTGTCTCATTTTGAATTTCATTAGAATTGGATGGAACTTCAAATATATTCCCAAATTTGTTAAAGCTTTACAACGAGAGAAAGGTCAGACAACCACGTCTACAGTTTCATTACGTCGAAGATATCAAGAAGAACTCAAACAACTATGAAAATAATAATAATTTCCGATCATTTCGGTTGCCTTTCCACGCTGTTTTGGCCCGTTTGCCTCCTCTGGTTGGTAGGGTATAAGTAGGGTGAGGCAATCAATGTAACACATCACCAATCAAGATGGCGATGTTGCAGAACGCTCTGATAGCTTAAAATAGCGAGAATCGGCGGACTAATTACATCGAAAACGGTCAAAATACAGTTGTGAGATTTTTCTTACTTGGGCCAAATGTTAAACAAAATAAAGTTGACTTACTTTAATCCTCAATATGAGTGGAGTTTAACATTTGATGGATTTCCAGTTTGGTCGTATCTTATTATCCTTGTCTGCTCCTCGCTGTTTCGGTATCAGATGTTGATAAGGCAACTGGTGGATGTTTTGTCTTATAACATCCCTCTCCCTACTTATAATCATGACAATCTATTAAGTGGCGAAGTTATCGAAACGCAAATCATAGACTAAAACCTGGCGGACCAAAATGATTCGGAACTTCATAGTTGTGAGATTTCTTCTTGATATCTCTGAGGCGATTAACCTTGGAGATTGGAACGTTCAAACTATTTTAATACTCGTGAGATTTCTTCTTAATATTTCCAGGGTGATATCTGTATACATGGTTGTCTTTCCTCTCCTTATAAACCTTAAGGATAAGCAGACCAATTTGGCTGGAAATGACTAAAATGCCGGTTTATCACTTCGCAATCTCAAGAAGAAATGTAACAATTCCTTTAGACTTTCAAATTCCAGTATAGTTTGTTTTAACATGGGAGAAAGTATTAGTCTGAATTTGATAGTTTGCACAATTCGCCATTTTGCTAATTATCTTGAAATGATCAGAAAAACAATGGATTTGAAGGATGACTGGTATGGCTGGACTATGTTTATTAAACATCCTAATCTATTACGTCTTTTTTTAATTTAACGTGTTGTTTTTGATGATTAAGAATTGGAAATTTTGACGTGACGCTTTTCCTGTAAATTATCTTCGTACTCTTATCTGAGACAAATCCCAAAAGATAAGTTTCCCGGGATATTCAGTGTGCATAAGTATTCCTGGTTGAACATTACTGGTGGATTTTTCTTCTTAAATGCTGGGAATAAGGGAGGTAAGCTATCATAAAATCATTACAATTCTATCAGTAAAATCCGCCCAGTACCAACTTATTATTTTATTGCGGTTGAACAAAAAATTTCACTGTTATTAAAGTTGCTGAGTTGAATGACACTCGTGGGTGGAGTGAGTTCCGACCCAAATTCCATTTTATCGTAGATTCTGCCCTTGCGCAAAACTATTTCAGGGTGGTTTCCACTATTAACTTTTCATATTCGGTCTAACATTAATTTCTTTACATGTACTAATTACGTATCAATTTGTTTTACGATTATGTCTATGTGTAATTTTCTCATATATGAGCGCCGTAGCTTTACTCACTCACCTTTTCTCACAAACTCACTCTCTCCCTCTCCTCCTCCTCTCTATTTTTCTCACTCACACACTTTTTCGCACTGTTGTTACCTTCAATACGAGTACTAATTACGTGTCATTTAGTGTTTAGGACCACTACTGTGTATTTTTTCATATATGCCCGCGCCGTTGATTAACTCACTCTCTCACTCACTTTTTCTCACAAAATCATTCACTCCCTCTCCCCTTTTCTCTCTCTTTCTCACTCACTCACTCACTCTCTCTTACCCATTTAACTCTCTCTTTCTCACTCACTTTATGACTCCGTATGACTCCGTAATTCACTCACTTCCCCACTCTCACAATTTTACTCACTCAACCACTCACTCACTTTGTAAAATTTTAATGTTACTTTCATTACTTTACAAGTACTAATTACATGTCATTTAGTGTTTAGAACCACGACTTTGTGTTTTTTTTCGTATAGCCCTTAGATTAGCTTACATTCTTCTCAATCCTCACTGACTGAATTTTTCTCACTAATTTACACTTGCTCTTACTATTTCACACATTTACTCTGAATTATTTACTCACTATTTCTTCTAATTTACTCACTCAGTTTCTTTCTCAGTCTAACTCACTCACTAACAATTCTCGCTCAGTCGTGATTGCCTATCATCACTTAGCGTTTACGACAATACCTATGTTTATTTTCTTTGCATGTGTGCTGGCATTTGCTTCACTCACTCATTCGACATATTATATATATTAATAGCTCTCTTTTTCTCCCGTATTCAGACACACACACACACACACACACACACACACACACACACACACACACACACACACACACACACACACACACACACACACACCACTAACATTCTCACTCATTTGTAATAATTTACTCACAATTCTCGCTCACTCTTATTAATTACGTCCAATCAATAGCGTTTGTGATGACTATCTTTGTTAATTTTCTTCACATACATGCGGGCATTTCCTTCACTCGCTCCCTCTTTCTTTCCAACTCACTCAATAACGCGCTCTCTGACTCTCTATTTCACCAAATGCTGTTTATTTACGTTGTTGCACTTTTCAATTGCGAACCACCAATTTTTACGGCGGCATATTATTTACATATTGTCTTGCAAAACGTACAAATTAGTGCATAAATTATAATAATAAATCTATTCTACAGATAGTTTTTTGAGAAGTTTCATCTCAATTTGTTGATGATTAACTCTTTCATAAGCTAAGACCAAAGACATAAACTCGTAGAAAGTACATCTTTGATTTTTTTAAACTGTAGTGTTCCTCTAGGAAAGAATATTTTTATAAATGTTTATTATGCCTCGAACTTTTTTTCTACGATTATTCCGCACAAATTGAAAACGTTGAAATTTTCCTTTATTTATCCTGTCTGTCATGGATGGTCGCTATTAACATAAAACGAAGACAAAATGAGTGTGTCGTAACATAATCTATCACATAAAGAATTGTCTTTGTTTATCCTTACCGAAAACACATAAGTTAATCAGGTTATATTACATATTTACATTAAAGTAACATAATAACACAAATTTTCGTTATGTTTTACAATTAACGTTATAGAATGTAGAACTTGCAGATATAAAGTCAGTATATCTAATAGTAGCAAAAATTACTTGTGATAATAAAGAAGTTTGTAATTAAAGTGTAAACACGATTTAATAAAATATTGTTGTGTCATTTTATCCCATATGGCATCACAATTATTGTTAACATAAAAAATGTTTGGCGTGAGTTTTCCAGGTGCTTTTCGCTTTTGATTATGTTTTTTCGTGTTTAAGTAAATACTGTCTTTGTTATTTTGGGTACGTCAGTCTCAGTACGAATCTGCTTGTTTCCTCACAATTCCAATTCGAGAAGGGTTTTATGAATAATGTTTCGGCGTGAGTTATCCCGCTGCAGAGAACCCGGGTTTATCATAGAAGAAAATATACTGTGTACACTTTGTTTTTAAATGGCCCGACTATTTTAAACCTCCTTTTCCTCTGCCAAACGAGTTGGCCAACTTGAACTTGTGATGTAGCCCGCAGTTTCAGTCAGATTGAATACTTTTTCAAATTTGCTTGGGAATGCCTTGCTGCCTTTAGAAACGCTCGCCTTTCATGAAATCTAGCGGTGAGCTTTTTTTAAAATTATTATTTACTTATCAATTCGTCTTTGATTTATAGTTGTTTTTTTGGTTTGTTGTTCAGTTTTACCGACGATCTGTTTTATAACGCATTTTCTCCATTTCAGGGGCGAATATGTTGAAATCGCCTGATCGCCGTTCGCCCTCCTGCTCCAGGGGGAAGACGATGAAGGATTTCGAGGAGGAGCTGAACACTCTCAGGAGGGAGAATTTCGATCTGAAAATGAGGATATACGTCCTCAATGAACACTTGGATCTTATTCAGAGTGTTGATAATGTAGAAGAAATTTACGAGACTCATACAAAACTAAAGGTAAGAATATAAAGGGGTCAATTTTTAAAAACCAAAAATTCCATTCTTTACTCCTGTGTTAAAAAATAAGTACTAACTTTATTAAAACATGAAATTTTCTCTTTGGAATTTTCATTTTTAAAAATTCTACAAATCATGTATTTTATATATAATTATTCAATTAATTATACACGATTTTTTTCGAAATGAATGAGCAGTGGCATATTTAGCTGAAAGTCGTGGGTTCGAATCCCTCCTGTAACACAAATTTTTCGTTTAGAAAAAATTGCGTATAATTAATTGAGTAATTATAATTAAGAATAAGTTGATAAAAATTATTAAAAAATTAGTATTTATATATAATAAAACATGATTTTTATTATATATCACTAAAACATAATATTGTTTTCCATAAACTTTGTTCAATCTGGTAAAATATATGTGATGGCCTATATTTTGCCTTATTACAAATTAAATGATTGTTGGTTGTTAGTTTTCAAGTCAGTGAAATTGACATTGATCTGTGATCACTTCACTGGATCCATCTACTCTTGCTGGTTTAAATTTCATGTCATCTTCAGTGAGAAGTGAAGTGCAAACATTTTTAACTGTATTCCATTGTTATTTCCTGATTTTTTGGTTATTTAACATTCATGTTCTCAACTTGGATTTGGAAGTTCATTAAAATTAGGTAAAAAGATTTTTTTTTTAAATTTTGTTTGTAAAGATGTACAGCAGAATAACTTGGTTTTTGTTTAAATTCGTGTTTATTCTAATGAATTTATTATTATATTTCATACAACTTATTTGAGGTAATTCAAATCTTTTTTGTATAGAAAGAAATCCAGAGCTTAAAAGTTGAACTGTCTGATAAAGAAGATCTAATATTAAAAACTGGTGAAGCTATGAATCTTTTGTCTAACAAACATCGAGAAGAAATCGCTTTACTTAAAGCAAAAGCCCAAGAGGAAGCAGAACAGTACCAGGATATTATATCACGGCTAAAGCAGGTATAATATAAAAACTTTATTATTTGGAAGTATAATTTTAAAACCTTTAATCAAATTTAATTTTTAAAAGGAGTATACACCTAGAAGCAAACTGGTGTTACCTTCTCACCGTCCCGAATTTGATGATTCTTCTGCTATGTATGCAATGGCGTTTGCTTTAAATGAAAACTTCAACGGGAATGCACCACAAGATCGTATTTTAGAAGAACAGGTGAAAGTTGAGCTTTTTTTAAAATTGTAATTATATTTCTTTTAGAGATCACAAATTAACTGAAAATTGTTGTAGGTATTGAAATTGGAGGCAGAGCTGGCTCTGAAATCCAAACAGATCGAGGAGGCCGATGAGAAAATTAAAACACTTCAAGAACAAATATCTGCACTTCAGGTTAACAATAAAACAACCGAAAAAGAGCTTAAATCCAAGGCTGATAAGCTGGAGGATGTTTTCAATGAACTTAGACAGCGTGAAATTCAAGCTGATGACCTGCACAAAAGGATATTTTCACTGGAGTCTTCGGTAAAAGACAAAGAAGCCGAACTTGAGGTAATTTGAACTTGCAAAGAGCAGATTTATAAAATAGATATTGCATTTACAACACATGTCTCGGTTCTAGGTTATGTCATTGAAACTGGAATCACTTAAGAGTGTGGAGGATACAATCAACACTTGTAAAAAACAACTAGATCACAGCCGAAATGAAAACGAATCTTTACAACATCGGGTAATTATTTGCTATAAAATTAAATATTACAATATTTTATCAAAAAGCATGATATTGATTGTTAAAAATTGAAGTTAATAAAATACCTAGTCCCGTTTTCCTTTTCTCTATTGATAGAAAATTAAATTAAATTGTTTGGATAGTGCAGTTTAATTTTCTTATTGATATTAATATTTATTTAACAGCTTACACAAGTGCATGTCAGAATGAATAGAAAATCTCTTCAAGAATATCGTGATCCAGCTATTATAGTTGAACCTCTTCAAGTATGTTTTTCGCTAATATAATTTTTTATTTGACTTAAAATAGTAATAATAAAAACGAAAAATAATAATAAAAAATAATAAAAAAGAATTGAATGATCATTTCAGCTATTGTATAATTCATTATGGCTTTTAATAATTCAGTTTAAAACTAATTTATTACATATACGTTGTTAATATTCAATAAGTAATACTATAAATTATGATTTGCGTCTTTGCTTTGTTTTCAAAACAAATAAGGAAAAACCTATGCTGACATTTCATCAAAATCTTTTTAAAAAGTTAGGTCTTATTCACAGTTAGTTGTTTTCAACCATATGGATTTCAAGCTTACAGCTCATCATTAGGTTGAAGGAATTTACAACCATTTTACTTGACGTGAATTGTAAGAGTGAACCCGTTGATCTCCCCCCCTCAATGCGACTTTCCAATGAGAAGCTGGTTTTTAATGCTGCTCTATTTTGAACGTGCAAAAAGCGGGAATTATAAAGCAACTAAATATTATGTTAATAAACACTATAAGAAAATAATTATAAATTAGCGATTAACTTGTGTTTTTATTTGTTAATTATTAAAAAAATTAAAATGATACATTAATCAGTAAAATGATACAGTAAATCAAAATAATAAAAATTAAATAAATTAATTTGTACGTCTAATAATGTTAGGCACATATTTAAAATAGGAGGTAAATCAAAACCTATTATATTATTAATGTATTTATCTCCATTTCAATTTTACATTTTTTTAATTTCAAATTTCTCAAACGAATCTTGTCGGGGCGTCGGTGCCCACAAGGTTTAGTCTTTGACACAGCGCTTATCACTGTAAGGTAAAGATCCCGGGTTCGAATCCAGCGGCCCTGCATTCGAACCCGACATACTTACAAATGGGCTTTTTTTCAAAAACACCGGCACCCTGAGGGTTTATATGACCTCTGCTGTTGCGAACCCTCGTAAAAAAAAAACACTTTTAACTTAATTATAAGTTCAATGGTTTCCTTACTTTTAATATTAAAATCGGACGTTACTGTTCTGCTGCATTACTTTTTCTCTCATATTCCCATTAAAGTGGGTGTCCCCCAGGGTAGCATCCTAGGCCCCTTCCTATCACAATATACGCCGAATTTCCTGTTTCCTTAACAATACAAAATGCTTTTTTGCTGGTGCCATCCTGTTATCTAATCCTCATCCAATCTTGGTCTTGCAAAGGGAGAATAAAGATTAACAAAACTAAATCCACCCACATCACCTTTACACTCTGAAAATCCTTTTGTCCTACAGTCTATATCAATGGAAAACCTATTCCAACCTTAGATATTGTGCACTTGGGATTATTCATTGACAAATGATTAACGTGGAATCCTCCAACAAACTGGAAAGACAGGAAACTAACTGATGCTATTCATTATTCCTTACATTATTTGACTATAGATGCAACTTACACCTTACTAACAAACACCATTTGCAAGACCTCGTAAGACCAATATGGACATACAGAATTGATGTTTGGGATTCAACAGAAAAAAAAAATCAAATCCAAAATATGAAGAAAAATGTTAAATGTCCGTTCTTTTCAAACCTGACAATCCACAATGGCCTCCAAAAACCATTTGTAATTGACATTATTAAATTCTGATACAAAAACTTGCACAAAAATTCAAACCTTTGCTCTAATCCAACTGCTTTCTTGTCCCATACATTCTTCCTAGCGAAAATCCAACAGGTGTGACCGAGAGATTGATTGGTACAATGTGATGGAGTGTCACTGCTGGGTGACTTCTACTAGGCTAAATTGTCACTATGTTATCTCATTTACTTGTTGCATCTAAAAATCGCAGTTTGAAAAATCATCATCAATAAATAAATTATATATGAAAAATTTAATTATAAATCGATGTTCACATTTATTTAAAGATTGTTGTCAGTTGGTTGAATATTTGTGACTTTTGGATCTGTTCAGCTAGAAAGCCTCTTAGTTTGGTTGAATTTTGGCATGATTCCATATTCTGGATTCATTAAGGTTGGGGTTTTAAACATATCAAAATTTTCATATTCCTTTTTTTCATTCTTTTAAAATTTAAAAAAGAAACAATTTTATACAATTTACAGGGTAATAAATTGAAATTTTGAACATATTATTTTCAATTGATTTTTTAACCCAAAGTATGGTATAGTAATAGTTATAAATTAATAGGCTATTAATATTAAAATTATTATAATATAAATGATAAAATAATATAAATATTACTAATAAAACAAACTATAGTACATAGGGATATTTGTTTTTTTAAAAAGTCTTTATTTGTCCTCTATGAATGTGAATGAATGCACTAACTTGTTTATGTTAAATGACATGTAGACACGGTAGAGATACTCGATTGGCTTGTTAATACTTATTTGTGTTTGTGCATGTACTTTAACATGTTGTGTGTGTTTTTGTGTGGTTTTGTACTTTGTAAATAGAAATGGAGAGAGAGTCTGCTGCCAAGATGTAAAGTGGTGGTGGTACGGTTTATTATTAAACCCTCTGGAGTTCAGTCTTCACTTCGAGTGTGGCACGTTTAGAGTTTCAACATATCATTCTGACAAGATTTAATTATTTTTCATAGCTGGTACATTCGTTAACGACATTCAATTTTACTGTGGTTGTGTTCTTTTAGGTGTTCGCAATCCCAAAACTTTGTATTTGTAGAGAGAGGAGAAATAAGTTGAAAAATGAAAAGAACAAAACGAATCTGTTCAGTAAACTTTGTCTTTACTAGCAAGACGAAATATTCTCATAATTGAAATTGTCATTTAAAATTAAGAAAGTAATAAATACGTTGTTCATAATTTTATCTTGTTTCTTCTTAATTTTAGTTTTTTTTTAGTGTCTTTACTTCAGATATTTAATTAATGTTGAATTTTTAATTTGACAGTAAATTTGATTTTCCTATGCTTATTAATCAATGTGCATTAAATTTTTTTCTATATTTTTATATATTCCTATTTCATAAAAAATACAAGCTGTTAAGCTTGTTTATGGTGAATGGTGGGAGTACTGGAAAGTCTGTCCGACCAGGTACCCTCTTAGTATGCAATTTGGATTGTTGTGGAGTAGTCGCAAATCTAGAAAATATTTAAATTATAATAATAAATATTTAATATCACATAATGTTAATATAACTTCTTATATTTGGACAAAGAATTAAATATATTTAAATAAATTAAATATATTTAAAAAATCAGGGTTTTTATGAAAAAAGGGGAAAAAAGTTGGTGCATAAAGTACACCAGTGCACGGACATATTTTAAACAAGAAGTCTCAAGGATTAAAACAATTTAAAAACTCAGATTAGAATTTAAAAAAT
Organism: Cimex lectularius; assembly: GCF_000648675.2. Classification (NCBI taxonomy): domain Eukaryota; kingdom Metazoa; phylum Arthropoda; class Insecta; order Hemiptera; family Cimicidae; genus Cimex; species Cimex lectularius. The sequence goes on from NW_019392662.1 coordinate 1,180,502, forward strand.
TTATATACGGGATGACAGTAGACCTAGAAGTATTACTGGTCTCTAATGTTGACGGGAGATTTTTCATAAAAAAAGATTTGAGGTGGGGTGAGACTTTTCCATAATTCTGTTTTTATCATAACTTAACTATTCAATTTTAGGCTGCCTTCATAAAATAGTTTAACTATGTAATTTAAATTTAACCAATGGTGTTTTTCAATTCGGGACTAAATTTTAAATTTACTTTTGTATTTTTTGATTTATTCAACAAATAATGTTAATTTTCTACATTTCAGGTGAAACCGTCTTGTAAGACTTGCGTGGACAAGGCAAAGCTCGAGGAGAAAGTATCTACGCTTAAAGCTTGCATAGCTGAAAAGGAAAACGCACTCGAGGAGGCGAGGGTCGAACAGCACAAGACGATCAAAGCGCTCCAAGGGTTCATGAAAGCTAATAAAGCTTTGAGGAGGGATCTTGATAACCTTCAGGAACAGATGAAAAAAATGGATGAAAAAGAGGGGAACCGCAGCCGCACTGAGGTACCCAGAAAATATATTTTGAACAGATAAAAACGAAAAACTAGGGCACAGCTGATGCTTTAATCCGCAATGCATGTTGCTTTTTGCACTTTCTACAGATTAACACTTTTCCCAACTGCTTTTTATATGTAACGTTATTTGTATTATATACTATTTTCGTTTTAAATATTTATGCCGCTATGAACAGCTTATTATTATTTTTTGTTTGAAATGAGGCACTCATTGACGTGATTTTTGTAAAGACTTGTTTAGTCACACAAAATTTATACGAAAACCTACTATTGCTGCAATAAAAAGATTTTCTTATTACACATTGTTTTATTTTTAATTCCTGTTTTAACAACACTTAATTTTCAATAAATACTTTCACTTACATTAAGTTTATTTCCTGTTTTCTAAGTGAGCTAATATTAAAAAAAATTTGTTTAACCTTAGTGTGAATCTCTAGACAATTGTAACAATGTTCATACATTACAAATGCATGGGATTTACTGTTTTTCATGTCTGTTTTTTTTTTAAAGTTTAAATAAGTGCTCAGTTTCAAAGCCAGTTAAATTTTTTGTAATTTGGTTGCTGTTTATTTTGGTCTGACAATCCTTGCTGAGTTGGTCGTCAGATGCGCTTAGGTATTTTGTCATTTTCAGTGATTGTTTTTGTCTTGCCTCACCCTGCTTAAAGCCCTGCCCAACCACTGAAAATACTGGAATTTGGCTGATGGACCAAACAGCGAGGATAGGCAAACAACAATGTTTGATATAAATACAGATTCATCACCATGCAGACGACATTAAGAAGTCATATAATTTAATTTTTTTTGTAACTTTATTTCAAGTTTTTAATTAATTTATTAAAAAAAACACTTTTATTTAATCAAATTGTATAGTTAAATCATAAAACCAAACATAATTACTAATTAAAAATTATGAAGGAAATTTGCTTTAATACATGATGTAAATAGGCTTCACTAAAAAGACTCTTGTTTGCGAAAATTGGCTGTCTTGCAGAAGATTCACTTAGCAATTTATTTTGCTTCTACAATGCTAGTAGAAACCATTACAACTTTTGTCAACTGTTTAAAATTAAAAAGATTTTAAAAAATTAAGGTTAAACATGTTTTATTACAGTTTTAAATATTTTTGGCTTTCATTTTTACTACAAATCAAGTGTAAATTTAAGAAAATTTGTTTCTTTTTTAATTCTAGGGAATGACTGGGTCAAAATGCGATGAGGAATACATTAGAGACCTTGAAAGTAAAATTAAGGTAAATCATAAATCATAGGGAACTTTATAGCTGAACACGACTAATTCCCATTATTATATTTACTTTTAGACGCTAACGGAAAATCTGAAAGAAAGCGAGCTGAAATTAAAAGAGCTGAGTGAGAAAGATCCAGACGTCGAAAAAGAGGAAAGAGTCGAAGAGTTAGAGCATTTGGTTTCTACGCTCAAAGGGCAGTTGGATACTATCCTGACCAAGAAAAGCAAAGAAAACGAAGAACTTTCTAGTCTTAGGGCGGAGATCGAGTTAAAGAATAAGTCGATAGAACAACTTAATGAAGAGCTCAGAAAGAGGACGTTCAATTTGCAAGAGCTCGTTAATAAAGAGCTTTGGGATAAAAACAGGGAAATAGAAAAATTGAATACACTCTGTGAAAAGAAGCAGAATGAATCCATGGAACTGAGAACCAAAATGGAGTCGCAACAGGAAGAACTTATTGCTTTGAATGATAAAATCCAGGAACTGAGTGATAACATCAGCTGCAAACTAACCAAAAAAGATGTCGAAAAGCTCAGAGAAGATTATGAAAAAGAAAAAGACAATAATAAAGCCCTTTCTGAAAAGTGTAACAATTTAGAGAAAGAAGTGACTAAATCAGAAAAGGCCCGCAAAGAGCTTGTCAACGCATGTGTTTTGCTTCAGACGAGATTAGAAGAGTTGGTCTTCTTCATGGATTCATTGATACCATCGTTGGCTGGGAAAAACAGAAGGATATTACAAGAAGCAGTAGAAAGAAGTAGAGAAGCATCGAGGACATTAACACTTTCTGTGTTAGAAGATACTGTCGTACATACTCCGACTCCAATCTTGCCAGACTTTTCTCAAGTCGATTTCTGCTGCGATAGCTTCAATCTAAGTGCCAAAATTCTCAGCAAATCAAACCTGGCTAACCAGACACAAGAATCTGTTGTCGATAAACCGAGCGAAGATAATAAATTGAATGGCGAAGTCAAAGAGAGTAAAGCGAGCATTTTATCAAGCCTGAAGGAAAAAGACAGGATAGCGCTGAAAGAGCTTAACGACATGGCACAAAGTTTTGTCCTGGATGAAATGACAGAAGGCTCGATACCGGACTTCCTGACTGATGACACTGAACCTCAAATTGTAGACGACAACGGTAAGAAGTCACCTCCAAAAGAAATAATCAACATTTCTGAGTCTGAAGAGTGGTCAGAACCTGATCGAAACGTCTCTAAAGCAAGAATAGGCATTCCCAAGGAATCCATAAGTAAAACGTCTAATCCGGCCGATTCATCAGATCAGTCAGAAAACTCAGACAAACAAAATCCTTGTAAGTGTTTACTGCGTTTTAGTCAATTTTAACTTCCTTTCTTCTTTGCTTTTTTATTTATTTTCTATTTTAATTATTGTACATATAGTATATAATAAATGATTTTATATGGGGCAGTATGCATTTTCAATCTTTTGTCCCTCCACTTTTAATTTAAAGTTTAAAAGGCAGTTTGGTTCCTGTCTGTCCTTGATGGTGTTTTTTTACTTACTAAAGTTAGACAAATTTATATTCAAAAGTAAAATGAACAACGGCTGATCAATTATATTTTTTATTACTGGCCATGTGAAATATGATGAAATATTCCAACAATAATCATTATCTAGCATTAGCTTGCTCATCTATAGCTACCATACTTGAGTTTTTTATTCTGTTTTAATGTGTTAATTTATTAAGTTAATTTTTTCAGGAAAATTTAAATATTTCTTGAAATGTTGTGTATTATGTTTATATATCTGATTTTCAAACTGCCATAAATTTTATTTCAAAACACGCTAAACCCAAAAGCATCTGCATCATATTACAAATTACAATAACATTCCCCCCCCCCCGCCTATCTGCTTACAAGCAGAATTAACTCAACAATCGTACTCAACTGTTTTCAGCCAAACGTCGACACAAATCAAATGACGTCAGAAGATTGAATCTCAAGTTGAAACAATTAGGAAATGTCATTGAAACTTTAAGGCTGTCTCCTTCTAAAACTCAGCCCGATTCAAGTTTCACAATTCAAATCAATGTAATGTTAAAACTTAATTTTACTTATTGGTACAATAATTTAATGAGTTAATATTTGTAGGACCAAGTTTCGACAGCAAGTATCATAGATAAAATATCAGAAGGCAGAAATCATATCGACAGCTCGTTGAAACAGAGTGAATATGTTTTAAATCAAATCAAATCCCTGTCACTTGAAGAGGTACATAACTATTTAAAAAAAAAAAAAAATAATAATAATAATGCTGAAATGTTAAATTATTCAAATTACAGGCAGGAAGGTCGGCACTGGAAGAACAACTCTCCCTGATTACCGACAGCTTGACCAATCTGACCATGTTGTGCCAAGAGATGGAAAGTTTTCTGATCCAGGCCGAATCGGACAAGAAAGACCTTTGTTTGAAAATGTTCGACAATGACAGGAAAATAGATGGCATGAACACTTCTATCCTCAGGCTACAGTCGGAGCTGAAAGAGAAGGAAAACGAGGTACTGGAAAAACAGTGTGCTCTATTGGAACTTAAAAATGAGTATCTGATCACTGAGACGAAAGGAAAAAACATCGAAAGCAGACTGGCTGAAGCCAATGTCAAGCTCCAGGAATACCTTAAAAATGCGGATAAAGAAAAACAGGTATCAGTTGAAAGGCCTATAAAATAATTTTAATTTTTTGTCCCCTATTAATCTGCAATGTTAAATTTTTAAAATATGATGTTTTCTTTGTAATTCTTTTTTCAAAACTCCAAAGAAATATTATTACTGCAAACTTCTCATTTCATAATATACATTTTCTTAGTGTTTCTTCATTAACATGTTGACTGCATGCTTTCTGGGTGCAAACAACAACACACGGTCTGCTTCCCATTTAAACTTTTTAAATTTTTCCTTCACTTCACTCACTACACAATTCTGTTCAAAATTTCTAGGGCCGCCTCAGAATGGGCAAACATCACTGGCTATGGTCATTTCAGTTATTTTTTTTTTCAACTACGTAATATTTTTATTCAATGAAAACCATGTAATTTGCTTTTCTAGACACGTACTTGGTTATTTTAATTAATTAAATTAAAATAAAGGAAAAGTTATTGTAGAAAGTTGAAACGATTTTTATTAATGTACACATCCAAATTGAACAAATGTTTTGTGGGTCGCCTACTTTATGTTCACAACCGCGTCATATAATTTATATCATTTAAATAAACATAATAAAAATATTAATTATTTTTCAATACCAGGGAGCTATTTTACTTGGGTGGGCATATCAACACCAAGCAAAGGATGCAGTCAACATGTTTAAAAAAAAGAAATATTTATAGAAATACATACAAAAGTGTGAATCCTAGGTAGAATTGTTCATTGTTCTAGGTTTTTAATACAAATTAATTATTGTAGATAAGTAAGGAAAGACATGCCCAGGAGATATCCAGTCTCCAGCAGAAATTCAAGCAGAAGCAAGATGAGCACAACAAGGAAATAAATCAGCTGAAGATTTTGTTGGACAGAGCCAATGAGTCGATACAAGAATTGAACCTGGCCAGGCTGCGGAGCGAGGAAGAACACAAACAACAATTGGATTTGATAATGAAAGAGAGCAAAGCTACTCTTGACGATGAGATAAACAAAAGGATGGACGCTGAGAGGAAACTCGTCAAAAGTTACGAGATGCAAGCAGATTTGAGAAATCAGCTAGAAAATGAAATAACCAATACGCGAACGATAGGTTCTGCTCAAAGGGTAATTTTTACATTTTTTATTAGTTTAAAAATTGTGTACGTTTTTTCTTCTTCTACTATTGAGTAAATGATTTGCTGAGTTGAGTCTTTAGAAATTAATTTTGAAACGTACGTTTTATGATCAATGCAATCACTGTAAAATTTTGGTGTACTGCAACATTAATTCTTAGCATGGTTAACATGGTAAATATAATTTCAGCAAGGTAAAATGGCACATAAATGACACTATTTTTTTTAAACAGGTGGCAGGAAATAAATTGCACTTACTAAACTCACTTTTAATTAAAACATTCAAATACTAACATTTCTTAAATGCTTTTGCTGTAAACAAAAATAAAATGTTTCTAACAATTTAACATACAAATAATTTCACTTTTCTTTTTGGAAAAAAAAAAAAAAAAAAAAAAAAAAAAAAAAAAAAAAGAAAGAAAGAAATCGAGGCACAAAGTATACCAAAATCAAGGATTTAACAGGATGGATTAAACGTTGTACAAATAATTATCCTACTTGCTGATTTTATGTAATTGGCTATGAACAATTTACTAGTGTAAATATTTGAATTAACACCAAAAAACCAGTGATTATCTATTGGTGTTAGTAAATTTCTTTATACTGCAATTGGTGATTTTGTATCGGGGTCGTACAGAAAATGGAGTCCTGGTGGAGAAAGAAGTTACACGAATTGGAAGCTGCCTGTTTGGAGCGTGAGAGTGACCTGAGGCGCAGGCTAGACGCCGCGACCCTTTCTACCTCACAGGCAGTCCTCGAAAGGACGAGGCTGGCTAATGATAAAATTCGACTCCAGTGTGAACTTCGACGAAGAGACGATAATGCCCATGTGCGTGAACATAAGACGTGTAATTTAAACGCTAGAAATTTATATTCTTTTAATAGTAACAAAGAACTGCATGCTTTGCTTATCGACGTCGATTTTTATAGTGTGAATAAAACTGACTGAACCCATTTGTTTTGTTTTACTCTCTATTATTCATTTAATTTTTTGTGAGTTTAAAGAGAACGAATATAGAATGGCAAGTTTTAACAGGTTTTACAGATAATTAAACAACTCAATGAAATCAGGATTGATTAATAGTTAAAGCTAAGATTTTTAGCTCTTCGGTGAACACAATCAACTAAAAAACATAATTTTACTCATACATTTTGAATTTTACTTATTAATCCTTTATTCAACTTTTTGTCTGATTAAATAAATCTATACCCATAAATCAATTCATATTTGAACAGCAGTCTAGCTCCGGGCTGTTTTAATTAAAATTTATTGAAATCAATTTGAGATTTTTAGTTTTTATATTGTAATAAAATAGCCTGTAACTATGTTGGTACCTACTTCAAATTTCACATTATCATAGAATACATTTACAATGGAAATATGTATAGCTTCATTAACATTTATAAGGTTGAATATGAAGAATGCTGGCATTTATGCAGGAGTTGTTTTATCAGTATGTTATCAATACAACTAATTATTAGTTTTTCTTTATCATGTATGATGGCTTTAACAACCAGTTTTTTAAATTGAATTTTTTTAGAATCAATCAAAAAAATTATTGAAATCGTTCAATATTAAGTAGTTTTAGTTTGGGTTTTCCAATCGATAGAGAAGTGGTTTGTTTTCCTTTTGGCTTCTTTCTTTGTAAAATATATTTACAGGACCAGAAGTTGTTGGATAAGGTGAAGCATGTTTTTTCAATCTTTTGGCTTAATTTATTTTAGTTATAAGTTATTGTTTTTGCATGTTCCATCTGCATTCAGCATTTGCTCGATATTTTCTCTTCGCACGAAATAGTTGTCAAATGAACATAAAATTAATTTATTTTGTACAATTCTGTGTAAAAATAAATACAAATAAGTTAATAACATAAAAAAAACTCTCAGAATAATTTTTAATACAGTTTCACGTTGATTGGTACTATAGTGTTAAAATGTAAAAATTATTTTTAATAGGCGTTTCATGCGGATTTGTAAAAAAAATAGTAAATATGATTGATGTTGGTTTCATTAGGATGTAAAAGCTGCTTTGGAGCAAAGGGTGACTGAGCTTGAAGAGGCGAATAACGAACTTGAGAAGAAGCTTGCATGCATCAGGATGCCTCGGTCTGAACCCGGTTCGCCAACTCATAATTTTAACAGACAGAGGAGTAACCCTACATCAGATTACACTTCTGATCCAGATCATCATGTACGTTTTCTTGTATGTTTTGTGTTCTTGTTATTTTAATCTAATTTAATTTTTTAAATTATAAACAGGGCAGCAGCAACAACATTTGGTTTCCAGTCTGCGGCCGAAATAACAATAATTGCTCCCCCGATCTAGGAATTGAAAGTGACCAAGGAAGATTGTCGAGCCTCGATGCGATATCCTCACCAAAATCACATGGTATGCTGAATTATTGCATTTCAATTTACTCTCTTATAAGTCATATTGTGAAACTTATGCTTCAATATTATTTATTAAAAAATATGAGAAAAGCTTTCTCAATTGTAAATGAAGCTAAAATCTTTGGGTTTTACTCTATCAACTAATGTCAGTTGGCTTTTTTCTTCTTTTTTTGCCCACGTGTGTTCCTGACTGTCTGGATCTCATGGTTGGAATCATCTATGAATGGTCTCAGCCAAGGTGAGTTTCAGACACAGCCTTGCGATTTCATCATCAGAATAGAAATCGATTGCGCACAGAGAGCTGCATTAATTAATCCATTGTAACAGTATTAATTCAATTATGGCAACTGGAAATAACGATTTTCACAAATCACTTCCATTAACCTTTGTTGTCATAGGCATAAATAAATATCAGACATTTTTAGCCTGCTTTTGTGTCACAAAACATGAATAATCTGACGGTGCATATTTTAAAATGTAAATATTTTATTAAACTCAGCTTATAGCTTTGAACTTTCACAATCCCATTCCAAATATTAAAAATGATTTAAAAAAATGCATTTTATTGAGAAATGTTTAACATTTTACTTATATCAATCGGAAAGTTTAACCTAATCACTAAAAACACCATAATTATTTCTGAAGAAATAGAGTAGAAAATTTGTCCCTTTTAATTTTGGTTATTTTAAAAAAAATAATTAAAATACTTTCAGGGAACCTGGAACAACTGATATCAGAAAACCGGGATTTGCGAGAGCAGCTCGACAAGACTAAGCACGCACTGAGCAAAGCGTTGAACCTCCTCGACGATTCGAAAAAAGTGAAAAAGCTGGTCGAGAAGGCGATCTGCCACCAGATAGTTGAAACCAAACATATACTGACAAAAGCGAGGCTAAACCTCCAAGCACCTGAGCCGAATCAAGTTTCGTGATAATCACAGTATTAACTGCTTTTGAACAAGTGACGTACATAGAGTTGTACATCACGTATATCTGTGATCTCCAAACCTCACATTGGTTTTCTTTTTTTAACCAAATGTGCCAATCTTTTGTGTTCTTCATTCATTCATATTTTTTCTTTTTCTTTTAAGTTCGGATTATTTTATATTAAGCTAATTTTTTAAATAATCGTTTAATCCTAATCTGTGTTATTAACATAATATGTAAATAAATAAGTATTTTATTAATAAATAAAAACTTTTAAATATGTTATTTTTTACTTGTGACCTTAATTTTTGTTCTAAATTCTAAGTTATTTTTGGCTGCATTGAAAATAAATTAAGCTATGAGTGTTGTATATTATGTGAAAATGAATGTTCATATATTTGTTAACGATAAAAACAAAAACTGCTGCATCGATTTCGATGAAACTTTCATACCTTGTTTTTTTTAGTGCCGAGCAGGTTTAGAGACTATAAAATGGGCATATAACAAATATACGAATATACAAAAAAAAAATCTGGGATTTGTGGTGTCCATTTTCACTTCTGTTTTTTCAGCTGTCAGCTGCCCAGAACCGGGTCTTTCCCGGTATGATACATTTTTTCAAATTTCGATTTGCAGACGCTAACACTCAGTAGACTGATTTTGCTGACAATTTCACAGTTTATTCTTATTAGTCCCAGGAGTGTTTTGAGTGTATAAAAAGGGCATGAATTATTAATAAGGAGTGACAGGAATGACAAGAAATGATAAATGATACCATTTTGCTATAATTATGCGTTTCCCTTGTCTTTCAAATCTGCGATTTGGAGGCAAAAAAAAAAAAAAAATATATATATATATATTCACAATAATTAATAAAATGGTTATAGTTGCAAAACTGCTGATACTTTATAGTCGCAAAAACTACAGAATTGGTTTTGTTGATGTAAAGATAGGAAGATAAAAGTACAAATTTCACTGTTGTATCTTTACAGATACAGGCAGCAGTGGTGTAGGTAGGAGAATGAACTACCAGCATGTGGTGTGACCGCTAAATCATCAGAGTTGAGAAAAGTCTCCAAGTGAACATTTATTTAGTGTACAAAGATACTACAAAAACCAAATTTGTACATTTTACAGGTATGTGTGCATGAACAATTGTAAATTAAGTAGAATATTAATAAACATTATTTTACCGAATTCATTTAAATTAAATGGTTAGGGTCAATTATGACTGCTAAACATACATATTTGGATTAATATAATAATTAAAGAAGTAATTACCGCTCGTGAAACCGACTTTTTCATCTCAACCAAGGCCTTAGTTAAAAAGTATAATTAATTGAAATAATATTAATATTTTTACTAAAATTCAAAGGAGAGGATGTGCTAACGCAACATGTACCAATGATACCAACAGAACTTCCTTTCCATTCCAAACGATAGTAATTTCCAATTAAACTAGCTTTCACAGAAATGATAAACAAATCACAACGTCAATCATTGCTATTATGTGGATTGAATTTGGAGAATTCATGGTTTTCTCATGGACAATTGTCTGTAGCTTGCTCCAGGAAACCAAGGGATTTGTTGTTTGTATATATGCCAAATGGAATCACCAAAAACATTGCATATGCAAGAACAGTATGAATATAAAATTTTCATCTTGTAAAGCGGTTTGAATTAAAATTGATTCGACAAAAATGAAATATATTTTTTATACTTTTTTTTCTTTCGTATTTTTTTATCTTTAATAAGAAAAAAATGCTTATTCACAGTTGGGCTTTTGGAGAGGGAATAAAGATGTACATATATCTAAAACTAATTCTTTGACATGATCACTGCAGAACCTATTTTGTTTGATGAATTTATCTGGCAGATATTTTTTGAGTTCTTCACTTTATCGGCAGGTTTTCGTTTCTAAATCCTTGTCAGATGGTCTTTAAACCTAGCCATGGCTGTACTTCTGCACGTCTCAAAGTAACTGATGACATCCGGTTAGGCATATAACATGGACTTCCCAAGGGCCAGTACATCTTCATTTCTCTAACGCCTTTGGTTCAATTTCATTCATAGATCACATCAAATTCTCATTAACAAATTACCAACTATTTTTAAGTTTAGGTCTCATGCGTGCATATGATCCCTTTACTTTCTAATATATTCAAAATGTCTATACTAATACTGTAATTCTTCCTCTAGACATTTGTTAATGATGTTCCTCAAGGGTCCATCATTGGACCATTGTTATCTTCCTTTTACATACATGATATAACCTCTTTCTACTGTTCCAAATTCGTCTATTTGCAGATGTTTTCAGTATTTGTTGAGTTGCTAGCTTTTATTGATATAATTAATGATGAAATTTCCCACATTGTACAGTGGGCTAATCGTCTTAAATAAATCCTCAAAAAGCGGCTCTGCATTCGAAACCGACATACTTCCAAACGGGCTTGTTTTTCCAAAAAACGACATTCTGAGGGTTCATACCTCGTAGTTTAAATACTCTCGTTAAAAAAAGGAAAAAATATAGAAATTATCTATCCTACGACCGCTCACGGAAGCCATATAGCAATGACAGCGGCATAATAGTTTACTATTCTCTGTTTTGCCTTGGGCAGTTTTTTGAGTACTCCAGTATTTTTCTATCGTAATTATTTGTACCATTGTTTAGTTTTTCCTCGTCTTCTGATGAAAGGTCTCGATTATGGGCATTAACTATAAATGTAATCGTTTTGCATTTAATCTCCTCCACGCTCTCGTATTTCGGGACAAATAAATTTATTGTTGGCTGTCATAATGAGACCAACCCCTTCTTACTGAGTTGAAAATTGATTTTTAAAATCCTCCAACTCCTAGAAATATAGCATCCTGAATAATTGCTTACTCAGTTCACATTTTCATCTTGATCTAGACTTTACCACCTAACACTTGTACTCAGGCATAACCCAGGTCATTTGTGATAGCTGGGTGCGGATTGCTTGGAACAGTCTGCCGTTGTATACCAAGTCACTGACCACATCAACCTTCCTTTCTAGATTTAATTTTCTGAACCTGACCTGCCCCTCGGGCAATGAGAAAACTCACGCAATGCCCTGGATAAAAGCCGGCAGACAACGCCCCCGAAACACGCCTTGGCCCCCCAGCGAGACAGCCGTAAGCGTCGTGATAGTAGGAACTGGTTATTCACAGGACGCCAGGCCGATATCACTTCACCTCCCAACAAGAGACAAGTCTGGTCACATTCACACCCGTAGAGTACTTGATATTCCTCGGTGCTGACACTATTTTTACTTTAGCTTTTATGCCACTGTTGCAAGTCGAATATGCATTGGGTTGACCAAATATGGTGGTAGATCTCTCTTCACCTGCGCCCCGGGATATCTCCCTCAATAGGTACAGCTGCCTTATATTGAAAAAAGGCTTGATTGAATAAATGCTCCAATTTAAGGGGTTGTACTCTTGGCTTAAAATCAGTTTTATTAATCACAGTAGTCTTCAAGTAGGGTAAGAACGTCGTCGGGCTGGCTCGTAGGTCTTGAAGGCGTTGAATCGCTGGAGGTACTCTGATGACATACTTCTCGGGAAGACTTAATTTCCAAACTCAGACCCCTGGGATTGACGTATTTCATCTAACTCACTCTCTAACTCAGATTCTCCCTCTAACGTTAATTCAAGTTCTAACTCAGTAACTCACGGTCTCAGCTGACTCATTGTCACTGACTCGTGGTATCTGCATCTGACTCCATCTCACTTAACACTGATCATCACTAACTCACGGTCGCTGCATTGAACTCGCTCTCAACTGACACTCACAGCCACTGACTCAAGGTTTCTGCATCTGACTCTATCTCAACTGACACTGAACAATACAGATTCATGGTTTCTGCATCTGGCTTCATGCCAACTGAAATTGATCGTCACTGAGTCACTATCTAGCATCTCACTCCAGCTCATTGACACTAACTCACGATCCCTTCATCTGACTCACTGAGTTACTGTCTCTGCATTTGATTCCATTTCAACTGATACTCACTCTGTCTGACTAGTTTCTGCATCTGACTTCTTGGTAAAAATGGCGGCGCGTATTAATAATAAACTCACTGACAGCAGGGTTACTGCAATCAGGGGAAAAATCTGACTTCATCTGAGCTGACACTGACTCCGTCTAAACTCAGTCTCTGGCTGACTCTCGACAAAACCTCCAGAGAGAATGTTGGATGAATTTCATAACTTAACGAAAAACTGTTTTTAATTGAAGTTCTACTCGCAGAAAACAACTTCCAAAATTCGAATCGCTTCTCGCTACTGCTGTTTTATATTTAAGTAGCTGATACCCTGCGAGCAGCAGGGTAAAAATTGAGCAGGTGGGCCAAAGGGTAACTGCTACATACGTGTGCTGACGATACCAACAATCATTGGATCAAACGAGTTCATAAAAGTTATATAAAGTCGGCAACCTTTGTGCTAAAGAGGTCGCATTGCATTACCTAGTAATTATGGTAATGTAATACAAATTTGGGATCTGGCGCTTACCAGAGTTTTGGCTAAGCTGGAGCAGGATGTGACATCTAGGAGTCGAACTTACCATTTTAGGATTTGTTTGTATTTTGATTATCTACCATCGCTTCCTCTTCTTCGATACCCCTTCCCATTTTTTCCCAAATCCATTACATAAAATGTCATTAGAACAGGCGGCCAAAAACGGTTTCAAATCAATATTTGGTTCAACTCGCTCGGTTCAAGCGTTCTTCGGTTCGGACTCCCAAAACTTCGGCCTCCAAAATAGTTAAATAGTTCCGGCTGGTTGATTTCACATACATTTCATGTACATCACAAAAATATTCTAGTTTTGTTTGGCCATCATCAATTAACAATTAGCAAACATTCAAAAATTCCTTGTAGCATTAAGTACATCGAACGGTGGCGTCCTTTCGAGTCGCTTCCTTTTTCTTGATGTGGAAATGCTTAATAATCTGTTATTGTTGAAAACGATCCAAACTATTTCTCACAGTTATTCTTCAGTTTCACAACGACCGATCAAAATGAAGATTGCGATTGTGTCTCCGCATTGTCCCAGAGCGTCGTTACATGAACTGGGTTGGTCTACATTATACAACACAATCTCAGGCTGTAATCTGAAATAATGGAATAATTCCAGAAACACGATTCCGGAGCCACCCGCGGACGATAAGAACTCGGAAACTGAAATAACAGACAAAACTGGAAAAAACGCAATTTGGAATCACACGGAACAACCTTTTACTTCAATTTCGCGTATTTCTGTCAGGCGTGATCTTTCCCCAGAAAAAGCGATCTTGTGAGATTATCCTAGAAAGATTATTTAATGAGACTCTATTGATCCGACAGTGTAACGGCAAATCTGATGCATCTGACCAAGGTTTTCCTTGATCAAAGAATATTTTTATAAAGACAGCAACATACACATCGAAAAAAAATATATTGTGCTTAAAATGTCTCCTTATGGGTAAAAATAAAATGTCATATGAATGTAAAATGTTCCTAAATATCATAATGAACTTATTAATACAAAAACCTATATAATTTAATTAATATTTTTTTAATTTGTCGTACATTACAACTTTCTACTAAGATAATATATACAAAATTAAAAGCAAGAGTGGAGAAAATAGCCATTGGTATTAATCCGATGGATGGTATTATCACTAAAAAACAAATTGGTTCCAGAACCTTCTCAAGAATGGCAGTGAGATAATTGAGAGAGTATCATCTTATAAATTCTTGGGGTGTTATGTCAAGGATAACTGGGACTCTGCATGCGAAATCCGATGTAGAATTGAACAAGCTAGAAATTCCTTTCAGAAAATGAGGAAAGTATTGACAAACCGGAACTTACCTATCAGGCTTCGTATTCGAATACTTCGATCCTATGTATTCAGTATACTTCTCTATGGGGTTGAAACTTGGACCCTTACAGACACATTATGCCGGAAGCTGGAAGCATTCGAAATGTGGAAGTACAGACGAATTCTGAAGATACCTTGGACAGCCAGATGCACTAATGTGGCTGTATTACAGCGCATGAATAAAAAGCTAAAAATCCTCAATACCATAAAGGGAAGAAAATTACAATATTTTGGACACAAAATGCGCAATGAGAAATATCATCTGCTGCAGGTTATCCTTCAAGGAAAAATAGATGGGAAGCGTGGCCCAGGACGTAGAAGAACATTCTGGCTTAAGAACTTAAGCCAATGGTCCGCAGTGAACACAGCTGATCTATTTAGAATAGCTTTGGATCGAAACCAGCTCAGGCTACTGATCGCCAACGTTCTACGAGGACATGGCACTTGAAGATTAATCCAATGTTACTAAAATATTGTCTGTTTAATTGATACTTGAGTCATTTTCACTTTCACTATCATCACCATCACTTCCTAGGAGATCTCGCGGCCATTGTATCTTCAGTTGGCGGGGAGGGTTTGAGGGGATTCGTCGGGATGCGAGGTTTCTGATGCTGATTTACGGTAGTTGGGAGGTTTTTATGAAATTTGCGGTAACTGGAACGGATTAATCTTGAACGAAAGGGATAATAACAAGAATAAGTCAGTATGCATAGTTAGGTTTGATACATAAAATGGAGCATCTAGTATTTTTTCGTAGTATTAACGACTGGGGAGTTTAAATGCGGTGGATGTTGGAATGTTTTGCTGAACCCCACACTTCCAGTTCGTAGGTCCATACCGACTTAACTATGGTGTAGTAAAGCAGCCTTTTATTTTTGAGAGGTAAATTAGAACGTTTGTCAAGAAGTCGTGCAAAATGTCGTGTCATAACCTCCCGACGTTTCAGTCGTGTGTGAGGATTCTACGTAAGGCGTTTGTCGATGTACAGTCCGAGGTAACTCACCTTGTCCGCAGTTACTTTATTATTTAAAGAGGGGGGGGGGTCTTTTTATGGAGAATGAAGGTAATAAGTGTGGATTTGTCTGTGCTAATTTTATCCTTTTCTTTTAACACCAAGACTCTAGGTGTTTTTGGAGGTTTCGAGTGGAAATGACAAGGTCGCAGTTGCTAGAGTAATATGGTGGTTACGGGATGTGTTAAGCAGCACAGAGAACAAAGAAAGAAAAGAACAGACGGTTACTGGATGTGATGGCATGTCAGCTGTGAACACCTGGTATAGTGTGGGGGCCAGAACCCTAGGTACACCAGCATGGATAGAAGAAATACGCAGAACCTACTATCTCCTACTGCACAGTAATTGACCGATTTTTCCAAGTCACCGAAGGCCATTCCCTCTCTGAATATTTCCCTATCCATAATTTAATTAAAAAATGAACATTTTACATTCATTTCCTTAAAACAATTACACCCAAACAACTATCAATATCTAACAAGACCCCCCCCCGGACCTTATAAAAAACGGGTGCAAAAGGTTGAGGACAAGACTGAAGGAAGAAAACTGTATCCACTGTCAAAAAACAGCTTTGCCACCAGTGGGACTCCAAGTTACTTTGCAGAATGGATGGAGTTGGTCCATCCTCTGCCAACCCTTTATCTTCCCGAGAACCGTGTCCTTAAACGATCTTACTTGTCCTTCGGGTGCTGGCCATAGTGTCAGTGTTGTGCAACCGGGAGAAAACAATAAAAACAAAAAAGCTCATATTTGTTAACTATATTGACATGTACATAATACAAATAACTTATTATTAAAATAAATACGGCGTAACTAATATGTTCATTTTCATTTTATACAAACCATAAGTGAAGTTAGTTTCGAGTAATCATACTTTTTTGCTGATCCGTTGAGGATAAAATAAACTCTCTCACCATAATGCAAAAATAGTATTTTTTGTTAATAAAAATACAAATAATCGAAAGAGAAAGGGTTATTAAATTGTCTGGAAGTGTGATTTAAAACTGTTTTATGAGCATATTTTTGCTGCGCATTTCCTCATAAAAGTGCTTCTCTTCTATCAGAAATAATCGGGTAAAAAGTTCCACACATTTAATAACTACTATTGCGTAATATTTAGTAGTTATAATTATCAACGGACTTGACTTTTTCTAGGTTGCAAGAGGTACAGGGACAGGAGTATATTTATACTATTATTATTATAAACTTTACGACTCTGAGGTGATTCAACTGTGAGGGTTTACAAAATATTATATTCCGTAATATCGCGAATAAGCCATGTACTCAAGTATACAAAGCACGACACAAACATCAAGCTATTATTAGCTATCCATATCCTGTTGGAACGTTTTAAGAGAACGAAAATGTAAAGAGAAATGAAATAAACCAGTCACCACTAGGTGAACTCTAATTACTTTCCTCTTTTTTTACTGAAACTTTCAACAATCAATAAGATTTACAATACAGAGAACTTCTTAGAATATATGATAAGTGAGGAGTAAAGGGAATCACTAAGTGCGCAAGCAATCCAACAAAATCATTTTTATAAAACAAGAAAATGAGGAAAATAAGAATGGTAGGAATTTCAGAAAACATTATAGAAAGAACGAAGCTTCTCTGAACCTTAAGAAATTTTTTGGCGGACACTACAGACATCTGAGAAGATAGTACTGAAAGGACCAGAATCTTTTTGCAATATAGGGAGCAGTACCACCAAAGAAAAAATAAAAGGTGAGAATAACAAGACAAAATATCACGAGCACAAATAACCCAATAACATCATTGCGCTATTCGAAAAGAAACTACAGAATGCATCATAGGAAGCAGGACAATGGAGAATGGAAAATTTGGAATCATCGGGAATCTTTCACTGGGCTCAAGCATTTCAAGACGGCTTGAAGAGGAAAAACGAGAGAATCAGCATTTTGAACAGTGGGTGGTACCCTGCAGTCTCGACACCTAAGGAAGATGGCCGTCCGCGTGCATGCGACCCAGTAATCTTATGGTTACTCAATCCTTGCCAAAACCAACAAGCAGAGTAAAACTCAGGGGGACTGACAGGGACTTATGCCGAAAAATTAGATATATTGTATTTCTTCTAACGCCAAGTAACCAACCACCCAATGGGACAACCTTGGAAACTAAAATGTCCCAGAGAAAAGAATTGCAGCAATAACAAGTCAATGAAATAAGGGTTTAACCAATTGAACTGAATTTTGTAACTAGGAAAAATACAGTGAGCTACAAGACTGCAGTGCTTGGGGAACACCCAACACCAACTTCCTAGTTTCCTCTTCATCACCATCATCAAGTGTTTATGTGACTACTTGATGTTGGGTGATACAACCGCTACAACCGAGTAAAATAATGAAATTCCTTGATGAATTAGGGCTAATTGGTGTACTATATCTATAGAACGAAATGTAGCAAATGCTGAATTTATCGTCAATCATACTTACTAGCTTATCTATGTCACAGTAACTCAATACAATTCCTCAAGATGAAGGTATGTCAGATGTTGCAAATAAAATCAGTTGTATAATTTGATACTTGAAAGGTACTTTTTAATATGAAGGAAATACTGTTACACCAACTTACGGTGAAAAATTGTCGATGTGTTTAGGGAGCCCTAAGATGCACTCAATTTTTTTTTTTCAAAGTCTCCTCAATTGGCATTTCGAGTTGTCTAGCGTTCATTTAATGACCAGTACTGTTTTCATATTGCGTGATCCTCGAGTGGTTTCATTGCGGGAACGGTTTCAAAGATTGCGGGGCAATATTTAAAAATAACAATGATTCCGCACATGAACGGCCTCCGTGATCTTTCTTTTTGCACTCCAGTTTCCGGAATATTTTCCAAACATTATGTAAACCCATATCATTTGAAAAGAGGAAGGGATCGTGGAGGGATCATTCAACTCTACGCCCGGAGGGAAATGGATCTTCATCCCCCGGATCGGGATTTACACTGATTTCCCACTGGTTCAATTATTATCCAGAAGGGAACGATCCGTATAGATTAAGGATAGTTTCAACACCGATGTATTTCGTGAACGCTCCAGGCTAGTGCTATATTAAAAGGGATATTTACATATAAAACACGCAATTACATCAATTGGAAATAGTTTTTTTCCTGTCACATTTACTCATCATTTATGTTAATTAGTAAATTGTTACTGTCAAATTAAGCTTTTTGTAGTGGAGGAAAACACCGAGTCATAGCATGTTGTAAGATGCGTCAGAGGCCTTTCCTCATGCATCTTGCAATAATATATTTTCATGTAATTAATCATCGAAGCTTTAATTGCTTATCTCCATTACTTAACTCTTGTGCAATATCGTGATTAATTTTTTACCCAGACTGCAGTCAATCCCCGCGGCCGGATTTAAATGGTTCAATCATTAAAGCCATGTCGATCAGTTCTTGAAGTAAAATTTCACGCTTTCATCGAAGTTGGGGTTAATGGCGTTCACGATGGCCACTTGTTTTGCCATGTTATATCAGTTTGTTAAAAGTTAAAAAAATATTCAGCTTAAAACGGCATGGGTACATTTATAATACTTGATTATTCTTTTTTCATTTAAATTTTGTGCAAAAATATACATCTCTTAAATTTTTACATTACAAATTTTATAATCTTGTTTCCACAATTTTGCTCTTTAACGCGGTTTTGATTTAATTAAAGACTTTTCAAGAAAGCCACTTTTGAAATGTAATGTAAACTACTGTGACCATTTTCCGATTATATCCGAATAAGTGTATCGATTAACTCTAGGAGTAGAATCAGGTTAAGCAAGACTTTCAAAACGCAAGGTGCTAGAACCGCAGAAGGTTGACTAGAAATTAGCGGTTTTCTATGTACTAGAGGGTGATTGGATGCTGGAAGCTGACTAAGTGAAATATGTAGCCTCACCCTGCTTATACCCGGTTCACCCCGCGATTCTCAAGAAGAAATCTTTCAACCTTAATATAGGTTGGTATCTCAAATGCGTTTCGGCAACTTCGCCATTTTACGTGGTAGGTCAGGGTATAAGCGGGTTGAGGCGAGACAAAACCCACCATAGAAGACGATAAAAAGACGAAATGCGTCCGACAGGGTAAAACATCGAGGATAGGCATAAAAAACTTCAATAGCGTTTGTAATATTGTGCGATTTCGTTTTTTCCGATAATTCCAGTCGTTTCCGGGCATTTTTGTCAGATGGGTTTCGGCTTTTTGCCATATTCAGGCAGGTGCCATGGTCCGGATGTAGAGTGAGACATGATAACAAACCCAATGCTGAAGATGAAGAGAAGTCGAAACGTATCTGACAAAATAAAACAGCGAGAGTTGACAGACCAAAACGATACAAAACGACAGGTTCATCATATACCTCTAGACCCTCAAGAGGACCTCTTACAACGTACTGTAAATTCAGACAAAAACTGGATTTTACAGTGTCTATGTGGTGTCTGCTTACGATCGATAAATACACACAAATACCGAAAATTTGTTCATGCAAACTTTTGGGGTTTATTTATCTTTATTTTTTTAAATGAGATTAATTACTTAAACAATATTTATTTAGAAATCGTGTGTTGTGGTCTGGTGTGATGTAGGTTTCAGAAAAACATTTTCTTTATCGTGCCAACGTTTCGATCTTTATTGAGATCATCTTCAGGGCTCAAAGTGTTTGTCTTCTGTGTAATTGTGCCATTCTTGCGTGTCGTGCCGAGAGTGCCAATCACCACACATACTTAAACAACTATATTTTTAATCGTTGTTGCCATAAGTATAATCTGTAACTTGTTAGCATCAAAACGACTAGCAAATAGAGAAATTTTATTATAAAAAGCCACATTAAAGCCAAGTTAAATTTCGTCGTTATGGATCATTGTGGTCCGTCCATCGTCGCTGGGTTGGCGGTCAAAAAAAGTTCCGGCTAGTGATCTGCCGATGATTGATAATGTTTAAAAAGTGAATTCACGGTGTGTCAGTGAGGTCGGTATTCTGTACGAGATTTCTTGCGTAAAAGTGAAGGTGAAAGGTTGGCCACTTTTGAACACGGCCCATAAAATTTTCTAATCGTGATCTATTTGTTCAAGCTTTCCCTCTCGGGTTTTTAAATCAGAAAATTGCCATCTCTTTTGGGATAATTCATAGACGGTCTGAGCTTAAAAACCTCTAATAGATGTGCATCTTTTGCTTTTTTCACTTTGCGTTCCGACAGAGAACGTTAACGTCTGCATTTTTCGATGCCCAGGGCATAAAAATAATTTTTTATGTCGGATATTTACTAGGCTTCTCAATGCGTTTTATTTTATAACTAAAGCGGGAAAAGAGAAATGAAAAACAAAAAGAACACTGGAAAGGGAAGCAGGTGGCCTTTATAATGTAAAGTAAAAAAAAAGGAGGAGTTACCTTGGGTAAAGAAAAGATCATCTCGTAATTTCTCTATCAAGTTTCACTTTTTAAATAACTAAGTCCTCCCGGAACTTCGGTCGGCTGCATCTTGGCACTTAGTATACAATACTTCATCACTTGTTATTTGGATTAAATTTTAAATCTGTAACATTTGTCATTTTGACGTTACTGTTATGTGTTCTGTTATTTGATTTAATACATGTTACATACATTCCGCTTTTTTAAATTTTATTTTTTAGTGAACCACACGAATTTCGGATTTTTTTTGGAACCCAACTTTCTATAACGTTTAGAAATTTGTCACGAAGCAGCATTACATCTGTCTAGCCTTCCGGGCGGAGGAAGTCGACTTCCTCAAATGCATTTACCTGTATAGATAAATAGACCATCAGCGCAGATAATATGTAAATAAGATCTATGTTTTTTTCATTGCATGACACCGCTTTTCATTTTAGTCACGTCTGTAAAAAAAAGCACGCATAGACTTGTACACAATACAATATTCTCATCGGCGGGTATAAAATCAGATAATAAATCGTAATACAAATAATGAACTTAATCAAACCCTTTGAACGGTAGGAAATTAACAATTAATTTCTCTATGTCTCTAAAGGGTGACTAACTTGTGATTTAGTCGTTACATATCATCCTAATCTGCCAAACAAAATAAATAAAGAAATTTCTGAGAGTGCAACTCGATTGCACGACGCGCAACACCACCACTATCAATAAAGCAGTCGTACATATGGAAAAGTGTGTTCTTCGGTTCATTTTGAATGGAATACTGAATGTAACGAACATGTACTTATGTCAAATTTATTTACTTCCATGAATTAAGATTTGCTCTCATAATGTGAATCTTTGCAAACAATAACAGAATGTAAACAGTAAAGGCAAATTAATGTTTGCTTTAGTTAAAAAGCAAATTAATCGAATTAACAATGAAACAAACGAATTGCGTTTTTTCAAATGTTTTGCCAAAACCTTCTCATTTTTTGACCATTTGAAAAACCGATTGGGCCGTTATTTTCAGCGTAAAACATCCTTTAAAATGATGTGTGGTACCCTGTATAATTTTCCTCCAATAAAAAGTAAAATTTTTAAACTAGTGTGTGGTGTTTAGTGACCGTTAGTCAATGATTATTCGAAGATGGTGAGATGCGGTCTGATGTGACGTAGTTTCAGAAAAACCTTTTCTTTATCGTGCCAACGTTTCGATCTGTTTTGAGATCATCTTTAGGGCCTGTGATTTAAATTTTACAAATAAATGTAGGATGTGAAAAAATGAATTTATGCAATGATAGAAATTTTAGGTAAAAAAATGAATTTATACAATGCTAAAAAATGTTGATTAAAAAAGTTAATTTTCTAGTACTGTATAAATTCTTTTTTTTTAAATCTAACATTTTGAATCTAAAATTTTCTAGCATTATATAAATTAACGTTTTTTAATCAAAATTTTTTCATAATAATTCATTTTTTAACATCCTACATGTATTTGTTAAATTTAAACAATGTTTGTAAATCCCAGGCCCCGAAGATGATCTCAATAAAGATCGAAACGTTGGCACGATAAAGAAAATGTTTTTCTGAAACCTACANTTTTTTTTTTTGCATCTAAAAATGATTGATTGATGACAGTTAATTCTAATTTTACTGCATTTGCATTTCATTATTATTTTTATTTTCATTTCTTTTTTTCTAGATATTGATTTTGTTTCAAGACAACCCCTCAGACGGCCTCAACGGCCATATTAATAATAATAATATATTTTATTGCAAAAAAAAAAGAAAAGTAAATAATTTAATGTAATATAATTTAACGTAAATTTACGGCATGAGGGTCCGTCTACCGTTGGCCGATTGACATTTGACTTAAATTTGAGGTCGACCCAGAGAAAAAAGAATAAAAGAAAAAAAATATCATTAAATAAATATTACAATTAATAATTTAAATGTTAATAATTACATTAATTACTAACAAATATTATAAACCACCATTTTTGTTCTTCGTTTAATTTACAATAAGTATAAATTTATAAATTATTTGGGCCAGCAATTTAGAATGAAAAACCTTTGAAATATTCAAAAAGTAAATTCTAGTATTAACTCTTGGCGATAGTGCTAAGCGTGGCGCGCATATTGATTAAATTTTTGTAATCATTAAGCAACAAGTCAGTAAGCTGAGTCTTATTCAATTTAACAAAATTTACATGCAGAAGCCGGTACATAGCCAAAGATCTAAACATCAATGGCTATGTACGTGTGTGTTTGGCTTATACAGTAAACAAAGAATGTATAATATTGTATTTGTTTGCAAAGGATTATAATTATTCTAATTATTATATTACTTAGTCAATTCCGATCATTTTTGGGCAGCTTACCCTCACGGTTTTTGCCTGTCAGTCGAGTCTTTCACCATCATCAATGGCGAGATATAAGAAGGGTGAGGCAGTACAACAAAACGCACCGCTGAAGGAGGCAAAATGGCGAAACCTGAATGACAGACGAAACTAGCAAATATGAGCGTTCAAGATGATCGGAAACAACAGTATGGTGGTCCATTTTTCTTTTCTACCGACTCACACTTATCAACTCACTACCAAATATGGATAGTAGAAATAACCCAACAAATAAATTGGGTATGAAATTATGAAATTCCCCTTATTTTCTTGGTCTTTGCCGTATAGATGTCTTTTTCAAATCTGGAACACATTAGAATAACAGGAATACATTAGTTAGACTTTAGAAAAATTGTTCAGAATCACAACCAAATAAACCAACGTAATTACATAGAACAGAGCAATATTGAATAGATTTCATTACCGGAATTGCATAGGCTGAGGTAGCAAACTCTTTTTAGGGATTGAAAAAGAGTGAAGTGTTTGCAGACTTTCTGATCGAGTGAGAGAAAAGGACGAAATCCAGCGTCACCGAGGTTGCGCAAGTACTGCACACCCCGAACTTAATAAGAGCGAGGATGTGAGAAAGATGCCAATTTCTGAAAGCACTTAAGAGAAATCACCTTGTTTTGATTGAGCAATCATAAGACGACACAATCGACGATACAATCTTCACAGGGGCCAGCGCTGAATGCGTTCATTCGACGATTTTCAGGCGTGGCTTTATTGTCCACAGTAATAATCGTCCTCGTAATCGTTCTTGGGCGCAAATTTCGCTTTCAGAGGTTCGTGATGAACAAATCTAATATTTACTCGCTTTTGAATGATAATTCTTGCGGCTTCCGGGTATTTTCTCAATTCTACTGATGACCATGGTCACTAAGTTTAGGCATTTTTAGAAAATTGTTCAATTTGTATTTGAAGATTGTGAGGTGCGGTCTGGTGTGACGTAGGTCTTAGAAAAACATTTTCTTTATCATGCCAACGTTTTGATTTTTATTGGGATTATCTTCAGGGCCTGGGATTTATAAACATTGTTTAAATTTTACAAATACTTATAGGATGTGGGAAAAAAACAAATTTATACAATGCTAGAAAATTTTATATTAAAAAAAGAGAAAAAATGAATTTATACAATACTAGAAAATTTTAGATTCAATCAAAGTATTTGTACTCACTCAAAGTGTTTGTTTTCCGTGTATATGTGTCATTCCACGGTTCTAGATCTGCCATTCTGTCTTCATTGAATGAAATGACACACACACACACACACACACACACATATATATATATATATGTATATAAATTCATTCTTTTTTTAATCTAAAAATTTTCTAGCATTGCATAAATTAATTTTTTTAAATCTAAAATTTCTAGCATTGTATAAATTCATTTTCTGAAGATGATCTCAATAAAGGTCGAAACGTCGCATGATAAAGAAAGTGCTTTTCTTAAACCTACGTCACACCGGACCGCACCTCACGATCTTCAAATAATCATTGGCTAACGGTCACTGAACACCACACATTGTTTAATTTGTTTATCAAACAATTCTGTAGTACTAGCTGTAATCGATTAGTTTGTTTAAATAATTTATTTTATTTTTTGCTATCTGTACAAAATATACATTGAGCAAATAGTTTAGTTATTATCTGACAAATCTGACCAGGAGGCCGAGGGGTGAGTAATGTTCTTACAGTATTTTTCCGAACAACAAGTTATTCCTTTTAAATATTCAGTAAACTCCACAAATATCAATATAGTTTTATTAAAATAAATTTATCGGGCTCAGGATAGGGCACAACGCAACAAAATCGTAGAACATATTCATCCTCCCCACGGTTACACAACTGGCACATTTTTAAAACGATATTTGTTTAAGAAGAGTAACTCACCTCTAACCTTTACTAGCCAACTTATGGAACTAGTATTTATTTCGCAGCTTACATTTTGGCTTAAACTACACAGGAAGTGCTAGTTCTTAAAGTGCTATAATAAACAAAACGGACCTTTCATGTGTGACAATATAATAGATATTCTAAAGAGTTTTTAATTAGTTACCTCCACTCTTCATTTTTAATATTGGGATGCAGTTTTTTTGTAATATGTTAATGACTTTTGAGATATTCAAACGAACCGACTTTAAAGCGACCAGCATTCAAAAATTCAATCTTGTTTAGTTATTTTGTATAAGTACACCTATTTGAAATGAATAGTACAAAAGCCTACTTTTTGTAATAAATTCTTAGCTTTTGCATATTGTAAAGAATCCGTCAGAAATAAAAGTTGTTTCGGTCAAATTATTATTTTATAATTTGACAACACACGTTCAACTATTTGTTTCAATTGTTCGAACAAAAGTTTGCTTGTATTTGTTTTCGAGTTTCCACGTCTTGAAGTATTCGCCTTCGATTTTTTATCCTTCCAGAACCATCGAGTTATTTCGAACTTGCTTGACGTGAAACTGGTCCGTGGCATGCGAGTTGTATTCAGGAAACAGTATCGTCTTTAGTGCTGTTTTAATCTTTCCCGAGTAAAAAAAGCTCCGCTTTGCGAAGTAAGGCTCCACGGATAGCCCTCTTCTATTAGCCCATGCCCAGTGGAATGCGTTTCATTTGACCAAGATCCAGTGAAAGTGGTTCTCTATTAAATGATCTATGGACCCTACGGTCAGTTAACATGTTGTAGGCATGACTACGCTTGAAGATGTGAGATCATATATTACTCCACTGAAAATAGTGTTGTGAACCACGCTTAACATCTCATTTTTTTAAAAATGAGCGATGGAATGTTTGAAATGAAGGATAGTACTGATATAATTTGTAGTCTATTTCTGATTATTTTATGCTTTTGTCCACTTTATAACTTTTTCAAGTGCTATTAGAATCTTTATTTTTTTAATGAATTGTACACTACGATTTTTGATAAGTTAATATTCCGCACAGTTGCCATTTTCCGATTCCAGATCCTTGTTTTTATATAGCATTGACAATAAATAATAGTTGTACATAATTATTTATATTGATGCTGGGAGTCTGCGAGTCTTTAAATCCAATTGTATTTCTTCCTCTTCTTCACTGAAGATGGAGCAATGCCAAAACGCGTTTGACTAGTTCAACAAACCCGCGAGTGAAGACGGACCCAATAAGTGACCCATTGCAGGTTGAGGATAATTTTTTTAAGATACTTTTTAACTGTCGACGATCATTGCGGACTTAAATTTACGAAATTATTTTATAATTGTAAATTTAAATAATACGGGAAGGTCGATTGTACTGTATGTATACGGTAACCGAAGGAAGGTTGTGTTTTTCCCGTTCATTATAAATTTAATTAAATATAATTCTATTCTTATTGACATTAATGTTTAGGATTAGCGGATGAAGGTGATTTTAATTAAATGTAACCTCCATCGAATTCGATTGACTAGTTATTTTCTCCGCTCTCGAGGAAAAACTCGATAAGCCAAATTTTGGTCAAATGTGATGAGTGCGTACTCACGTAAGACAACATAAATAATTAAGTCGAGGAGGAAAGCATTTTTTTCGAACGCAATGTTCCCATTTTGACCCTCGAAAAGTCTCGTCAACATTTGATAATTCTGCTCGCCAATTTCTAAATTTTCATGACTCATATCCTGAAATTAAGTATGTCCTAATGAATGTATGTCTAGGTGCGACAAAGAAATGGGTTTTTTTAGGTGACAAGTCGTTGGTAACAAGTGCATTAGTACAGTTATCTTGAATTGTTATCTACAATTTTTTTTTCCAATACATACAATGAATAACTGCACAAGTTGTATTACGATAATTAGCAAATGTCTTAAATTCATGTTAAAAACTAGATTAGCGTCGGCACATAATGTGATAAGAACCAAAAAGTTAAGATATAAATAAATTAAAAACATATTTATTAGGAAAAGTACATTGTATTTAATCAAATTTGAGCACATAAAAAAAGTTTCTATAAAAATTGAATTTGTACGAAAGATCTAAACTTTAAAATCACAACCCTGAAAAATTGTATTTTTTTATTTATCCAGTTTTGCCGTACAGAGTCGTTTATGATAATTTTTAGTTGTCGACAATTTATGTTTCGAGTAAAATTTATGATATTGGTCAAGCGGACCACGAAAAATAGTGAATTTATAATATTGTTGCAGTTTCGGTAACTTTTCTTTTCGTTCACCCTAAATTTAATTAAATATAACATTATCCAATAAATTCTAATAGTTAAATTGTTTATGTGATGATTTTTAATTGTCGAAAATTTTTATGGACTTAAATTTATGAAAGTGTTGCACTTGTGTTAAGTTTAGGTTATGTGGGAAGGGATTTTGACTGTACTATGTAGGATAACTGGGTGGAGGTTAGTTTTTCTTTTCGTTCACCCTAAATTTAGTTAAATATAACTTTATCCAATATAGTCTAATGGTTAAATTGTTTATGTGATGATTTGTAATTGTCGAAAATTGTTATGGACTTAAATTTATGAAAGTGTTGCACTTGTGGTATGTTTAGGTTAAGTGGGAAGGGATTTTGTCTGTACTATGTAGGATAACGGGGTGAAGGTTAGTTTTTTTTTCGTTCACCCTAAATTTAATTAAATATAACTTTATCCAATAAAGTCTAATGGTTAAATTGTTTATGTGATGATTTGTAATTGTCGAAAATTGTTATGGACTTAAATTTATGAAAGTGTTACAATTGTGGAAGTTTAGGTTAAATGGGAAGATGATTTGATTGTACTGCATCTATCTAGACCTTATATTGTAGTCTTTGTAGACTTAAAGTTTTGAAATTGTTGTTGATATTATTATTGTGAGTAAATTTATGTTAAATTCGAAGGTGTATTGGCTGAACCGTATAGGATAACTGGAAGGAGGTTCTTTTTCCTTTTTGTTCATTCAAATTTAGTGCGTAATTTAATTATACTTGAAATCATATATTTTATCATTGTATTGATGATCATATTTGCTAGCCTTATAAATTATTAATTGTATTATAGCAGTTTCATAAATTTGTTGAAATATTATTAATTAATATTGTGGCGTGATTATTAGTATTGTTATTTTCGTGATAATGACAAGTCGAAACACATATACGAATGTATCAGAATCTATAATAAAACTCTAAGAAGAAAGGAGGAAAAAAAAAGGACCTTGCTTTCACATATTGATTCGGTATATAATGTTGGAGGTATTTGTCATGGGAAAGTTTTTAACATTGCTATATATTTTTTCTTGTTGATATTACTGTGCTTTCTCTGATATTCCTCTTTTTGTAAATATACATGAGTAGACACAGGTGAATCGGAGCAAAAACGTTGTACCCAAAGTCATAAAGAAAAACCCTTTTCAAAATTTTTCCCTAGAAGGCATTTCCTTTTTAGTAAGCACTTCTACCCGAGAATGTGTCTTTCCCACGATAGCCATCTTCGTTCTTCCACCGGCCGATGCCGATCCCGGGCAAAAAAAAACAATTTCGGGAATTTCGCGATAAGCCAAAAAATAATTTACGATAAAATAAGAGACAATGGTAACACCTCTGGGAAAGTGAAGCCCTTTCTTAAGGCGAGTTTGAATTACGGCCAATTGTCCGCCCACAGCCGACGAGTGTCAACTGGTGAAATCCACCATGCACACCCACCCGCTCATTTTTCCGACTCCCTTTATGATTAAGCCACCAATTATAGACGTACCTTTCGAAAGAAGACCGTGATATTAGAACCCGGGTCTATTACAGCCCCAGGGGAAGAATTGTCTATCCGTTCATAATGAATCGTCCACGCTACTCAGTAAATTCAAGCTGATTATCAAACCGGACTTGGTTCTGTTTGTTCAAGTTACATCTGATACTTTCCATTCTTACGAACCGATTGGGCAGTATCTTCAATATAGATTTACGATTTGCTAATTAAAATTCGATAGTTTATTGATTTATGTTGATTTTTACTTTATATGTCTTCCTATTGTCAGTATTTAAAAAAATTTTAACCTTAGAAAGCAACCCACACACTTTGTTAGTGGTAGAATAGAGTGAACTATTTGATTCCGGCAGTATTGACTTAAATTCGATTCGTCGTTCGCCCTGTGTTGGATTCACGTAGTGGCAAGAAGGATAAAGGAAGTCAGCCGAACCGTGACAGTTAGTTTTTCGGAAACCGAGTTTATTTCAGCGAGCGACCATGCGGATCATCGGATCATCCACACCTCCATTCGTTGTTGGTTGACGTAAAGTATCGCTAATTTGACGGGGGACGAGGGAGAGGAAGAAAGCTCACGGCAAATCTTTATTGTTTATTATCTTCAGATGCCTGCGAGCCACCCAAGCGATTTAGACCGCGACGAAGATTATTCAACCTGAATTCTAAATATGTTAAATTTACTGTTAACATTAACGATTAATTATAGGCGAGTTTTTTTTATGTAAAAAGAAAGGCGGTGTTATAAAAACGCGGGTTGATGAACTTGTACTTTGGTTTTTCGATCACCCAGCTTATCTTCGCTGTTTTTGTCTGCTAGGAGGGTTTTGGTGTGCCGCCTGTTCCTGCGTTTGTCTCCAAGAAGAACAAGAAACCTCATAAATTTATGACATTTTTTAAACATATTAATGGTGCAAGTTATTATTACAAAATGTACACTTAGAATTTGGATTAACCTGACTTGAATAGCGAGAAAAGGAGGTTTAGGATTAGCGACCTTGGCTTATATAACTTAGTTACCTACATCGGCAAAGGATAGTTGTCCCCTGTTGGTGAACTAACGGCACATAAAACCTTGTATGCACGTTCACACAATTAAATAACAATTTCAATATTTTTGCTTGTTACAAATTTAATGTCAGTTGTAAATAAATGAATTAAAAACAAAGGATTATCAGGTACGAACAAAAACTGTTGTACGAGTTAAATAAAACTTGCTCAACAGAAAGGATTTTCAGACTTAAACAGGAAAAAAGAAGCATCACTTATGGTACTGTACGGGCGTGAACGTAGTGACCTTTGAAGACGATTCTGCAGCAAGTAACAGCAACCAACTTGATACAGAAATAGGTAGTGACATGCGATACCAGTACTCGATACTGGCATCGAAAGTAATATTGGATACTACTCGACAAGTATCGACAGAAATTATTCGACTAACGAGTACTTATTCATATAAGTACTTTTCGTTTATTCATAAATGAATTAACTTAAATTTTCATTTTTTAAGTATTTTTCATTCATCACATGTCAACGTAGTTGATATTCAATTAATTAATCTTTTTATGTGATGAAATGAAAACGTCGGTGTCACGAGCAGGATTCGAACCTACGACCTTCGGCTCAATACGCCGCTGCTCTAACCACATGAGCCATCGTGACTTTGATCCACTCGGGAACCAACTCCCCATCTCTACCTATCTTTCGAATTTTCCCGCCTTTTTCAAATGTCGTGTAATCAGGATTCGATTCTCGGCGACATATGAAGTGGTGAGGTACCCTACCAACTTAAGGGTTCACAAAATAATCCGGAATATTGTAAATACGACGTAACATCCAAATGTACAATACAGGATACAAGTCACACGAGTAAGATATCGCACTATTAGACACTCTGGTAGAACGTTTAAAGAGAACGAAAGTGTAAAGTGAATGAAAAAACCAGTCACCACTAGGTGAACTCTAATTACTTTCCCCTTCGTTAGCAGTTAAAAGTTAGTAGAAAAGAACCTAACATCGCTGACAGATGAAAACTTTTGTGAATTTCGCACTGTTTAGAGAATAAATTGAGAGTGAGGAAGCAACTGGAATCCCTCGCCGGAAACAGTCCAAGAAGGGAATGGAGAGAAAAGGCTTTTCAGAAAGCATTATAGAAAGAAGGTAGGGCACTTTCGTAGCAGGTTTCTCGGACTCAATATTTCAGGTCCAGGACAGGGAGTTGAATTAAACGAAGATACGGGACACCAGCTAGAAAAAAGATGCTACACTCACACTACCCGAACGATTTATGGTATAGGGATGCCGTACTGTCAAAGCGTATCTTTGGAAAGAAGGCATGTTAAAAGTGAGGAACAAAGGGAATCATTCGCTGGGCACAAGCAATCCAAGAATATGAGATTTGCGATGAATTACATTTCAGAAAGTATTAAGAAGACACTCAAGACCTTTTTAAAGGTGTCTTCGTTGGACATTGTAGTCCTAATATCCCAGTTTCAGAACATACAGGAGTTGCATGAAACGAAGAAGGAGATGCCCTCGTACGAAAAGGAGATGCCATACCGCTACTCAAATCTTTTTGAGATATAAGGATCCAAACTGACAAAGAGCATCGTAGAAATATTGTAAAAAAATTCACTAATTTCGTGGTCCGCTTGACCAATTAAACATTACAATTAATTAAGGTTTTTAGTTGAGATGAAAAAAAGAGGGTTGAGATGGGGAGTTGATGTCCGAGTGGATCGAGGTCACGATAGCTCAGGTGGTAGAGCAGCGGCGTATCTAGCCGAAGGTCGTGGGTTCGAATCCCTCTCGTGCCATTAACTTTTTTTCATCTCAACTGAAAACCTTAATTAATTGTATTGTAAAAATGTGGAAGGCAAGAAGATGAGAATGAGAATCTCACTGGACTCACGCATTCATAAAAGATGAGAGGAATTACATGTCAGAAAACATTAGAGGAAAAAGGAAAACACTCAGGCTTTTTTAACTGGTCTTTCGATGGGGCATTCCTGCAGAGTCAGCATTCCAGTTTCAGGAAATGCAGGAGTTGTATGAAACGAAGAAGGGGATGCGCTTGCAAAGAAAGAGATACCACATTACCGATAGGATTCAAGCACTTTTGTTAACCGTACTATCAAATAGCGAGGAAGGCAAGAAGATGAAAATTAGGAAGAAATGAGAATCATGCGCATAGGCAGCCTAAGTAGATGATATGTAAGAGGAAAGAAATTTACGAATTAGAGGAGACAGGAAGGAACTCAGGACCTTCTTACCGGGTGTCTTGTTTATGGCGTCAACACGAAGTTTGCAGATTCTGCAACTAGGCAGAGAAAATACAATGACTACATACTATTGTGATACTTCTTCGTAAGTGAAAATATAACGAAATGTGTTCTGAAGAAATACAGCTGTTGCGAGGAGTTAAGCAATCTAATTCCTCAAAAACATCATTTTTTAAAATGTATAACTGATATTTTTGTATAGTTACATTTATCATTAGGACTCATTAGTGAACTTTATGTATGACACCTGTTAACGCTAATCGATCAACAGTTAGGATGGACATTTTATGACTTTTGTGTACTTAGACGTTAAGTTAAGTTTAAATTAAGATTGCTTGGATTCCAAATAGGAACTTGTTTAAAATGTCGGAGCCAATTATTCCTTAGATGGTACAGCTGAAATTCCGAGACGTTGGTGCAAATCCTCGTGAACATTTTGTGTTTAAATCGGTTCCATACAGGGATTGTCGTATCGGAAGTTGAATTACACGTAAATGCTTTCCATGTGACGAGCGAATTCACCTCAAACCCAAGAGGAAGAAAGTATATGGTCACAGAATTACATAAGTGGCCGAACTTCAATTAACGCGACAATCCGGGATTAGTATTATTCAATACGAGAAGGAACGCGTTTTCCTTTCTTTCGCCTTTGGGTCATACGGATTGCTAGACAAATCGTGAGGAGTCAGTTCAGAAATCTGGTCGCTTCAATTGGCCCTAATACTCAAACCCATTATTTCCTTATCAAATGTATCTAATCGTGTATTGAGATCTGTTATATAAATTCGGTGTTTTGAGAAGATGAAGAAGTTCGGTCCGGCTCGTTAAAAACTGGGAAAGGTCAGGAATTGGTTTCTTATTTCTCGGATTGCATGCATCTTTACCAACTTTGCCCTCACCCCTAAGTTTATTCCGACTTTAAATGTGTCTTTCTTCTGTGATAAATATTAAAATTTATAAATAAAATTGTGGTCAATTTTGAATTTTTTAATAAAATGCTACATTTGTCATATGGCGCAAGGTCGGTTAGGGATGGATAGTCGTAGAGGAGGTCATAACATCCAATGGTAATTGGGTGTCACAGTCGAGGGATCAGAATCACTTTGCAATACATTTTTAAAATTATTATCAATTAAAATTCCATGGTGACCTCTACTCACTTGACCATCGGAGATACCCAAATTTTCGTTATATTTACATATTTATTACCTTACTTATTGATCATTTCTTTCCTTTGGGACTATTTTAATGGATCCAAGTTTCACAAGAACGGATTGTGAAGTAGATGCTTGTAGATTTCTAGTTTGTTCACCCTCCGCCCCCCTTTCATTTGATACCTCGCGATTTTTCACATCCTTGCTTAATTTCATCACAAAATTATTATGGGGCTCGTTGAGTAAACTGTTCGGGAGCTAGCATAATAGTGAAGTTTTTGCGATATTTGCATTTTACTAAACACAAAAATTCGTGCAATGAAATTGAAATTTTTCTAAATTTTACCATTTTATAATGTTGTAATATTTACACGGAACAAGAAATTGATAGGGATGTTTTCCTAATTTAATAAGTTTTTATCGACGTATTCAACTTTGTTATAGGAACAAGGATTCAAAAGTTGTACCCATTTTTATGAAAAAGCTCGAGTTATATGGCAAAAACCCAAAACCAGAAATATCACTCTTATTGGTCAGAATCAGGCAAGGGCCAAGAGAAAGTTTTTGTGGCGTTTTGGATGTAGAAACACTCGCAGAAGTTTGACACATTATTCGCGAATCACCCTGTAACTTGAATTACATAATTTGTAATCGTGCAAGTATCAAAGTATTTTAAAAAATATATGTAATATTTATATACATGTTTAGCAAGAAATAAAATTGATGTTAATTTTTTGGACGCTCAATATAAAAGTTTCTTCAAGAGTTCCGATTCTTCGAGGAAACAGGGTTAT
This sequence comes from Cimex lectularius, assembly GCF_000648675.2. NCBI lineage: Eukaryota > Metazoa > Arthropoda > Insecta > Hemiptera > Cimicidae > Cimex > Cimex lectularius. The sequence continues at coordinate 1,215,002 of NW_019392662.1, forward strand.
TTTTATCGTATATAGTAATGATTGTTTTGTGCCTTTAGAGTGTGTTGAAAGTGAATGTATTTATTAGCGTGAATGGGTATGGCGGAATATTGAGACCCCATCGAACTCAATTAGGTTAGTTGTATAGTCGGTTTAAAGGGTGATGGAGGAATGTCGAATACTCCACTGACCTGAGTGAACGATATGTATATTAGTAAGAATGTATTTATGAGGGATTGAAAGGGTGAATGGGTTGGTTTTTAGGAAGTGATTGCATTAGGGGTTGAAATGACCTAGATGTTGATAACCACCTGAACCACCCAACCTCGGCGGCTCGACTGACAAGACCGAAGTCTAACCCAGGACTGCGAACACCCGGGGTGTGTAATACTTCAGGTCTGCCGTTATAAAGAGGAAATTCAAAATAGTACATTTGAAATCTCCAATTTTGATCATAACTAGTATTGTTTGTGGGAACAAACTACAACACCATTTACTTTAAAGCCAATAACCTGTACGGATCTTTAACCACTTTTTAAATGCTTTTAAGATAATAATACTTTTCATGATGACTTTTGAGGAAGTACATGGAGAACCACCGCATATACCTGCACCACTAGAAAAAATCAAGTTTTGAAAGACCGAGGCCCCAACGTCCACTTAGAACTCGTCGTCTACCAGGTTACCTCGAGGATCATTACATTCTCTCTCAGGAGGGAAGAATGACATAGAATCGACTGTATAGTAATCGATTATTGTTTTATTTAGCTTGTAACCAGCGTGATCATTTTTGCAGTGTGTTGCTTTCTATACGTACATGTATTTCTTATGCTAATTAAATTTTTATAATTGAAAACACCTTATGAGAAATTAAGGCTTTAATTAGCATAAGAAATACATGCACGTATAGAAAACAACACACTGCAAAAATGATCACGCTGGTTGCAAGCTAAATAAAACAATAATCGATTACTATACAGTCGATTCTATATAAACTTTTGAAATAATTTTGTTTAAAATGATTTCTCCAAAACAGTATGGTTTTCTTCCGGGCAGATCCACTGAGCAGGTTTTGCTTGATGCTGCTAATTTGATTTCACAAGATTACCTTTGTTGAATTTTTACTGGACATTAAAAGGCTTTCTACTCTGCTGACCATAAGTTGATGCTAAAAAACTTGAGTGTATTGCTAATATTCCCCTTAAGCTCATTGAAGAGGTTGGAACAGTTTATCTTCTTTACACGTTGAATCGGGAGTACCACAAGGTACAGCCTTAGGCCTAATTTTGTTTCTTTTATATATTACCGATTTTTTGAAAATTAGATTATCTGGTAAAATATTAGTTATGCAGATGATGCTTGCATCATTTTCTCAGGTGGAAAATTAATTAATTAAACTAAAACTATAAATAATGATATAAAAATGATTAATTTTTGTTAAACTGAACGTTTCTACTTTTAAACACAAAAAATGTAATGCATTACACTTTTCATTAAAAAAGATAATAAGTAACAATAATTTAAAATTTGCTTTTCATTCTTGTTATGATAATGATGAGCTTTTTGCTTACCTATCCCTTTTGCTTGCTGTGTTAGATATCCTGGTGTGACATTGTACTTAAATTTGAGATTTAATTTACATGTTGATTCCTTGGTCTCCCGTCGGAGGATTTTTTCCCGTTTTTTATCTCAACTAAAAACCTTAATTAATTGAAAGATATTAATTGGTCACTAAAGCTCTCCGTGGCCATTTCATTTGTCGCCGAGAATCAAATAGATTACACGACTGATGAATGGCTATTGAAAAATGGAAAAAAGGAGGGAAAATTTAAAAGGTGGGGTTGAGATGGGAAGTTGGTGTCCGAGTGGATCGAAGTCACGATAGCTCAAGTGGAGAGTAGCGGCGTATCTAGTGCCGTGGGTTCGAATCCCACTCGTGACGCTGTCTTTTTTACCTCAACTAAAAACCTTAATTAATTGAAAGATATTAATTGGTCAAGCGGACCACGAAAACTTGTGAATTTATACGTAATGTACATTCTTACAAATAAAGATTTATTATTATCATATTACTGTAAATTACCAAAGTGGGAATTGCCGAACGACTGCGAGAAATGATAGGCTCAACTCTGTCACGTGTGAATTTATGTACATTCGTGTGAAGATTTGAACTTACATAAATCAGTAATCAGTTTAATAAACGATTAAAAGAAGACGTTCTGCAAACAAAAATTTTACAGAGTTATATAAAAGCTTTCAAATCAAATGAATTGGGTAACTCTTTAATTTTAGTTTATATACGCTTAGGTTGAGTTTTTCTGTTCATAATAGGCATATGACGTAACTTAAGTTGAAATGTAGCTTTGAAGTAGACAATACGACCGTTCGTTCGTTTTATTCCGGCGAGTGTCCCCTACGACTAATCACTCTATGTGTCGCAACTCCTTTGAGGAAGAATCATCATAACCATAAGCTATCCTCGTGTGTCGTAAATTCATTACAACGAAGAAAAAGGGAGAAAGAGTTTATGCAACGTCATTCGTAACCGATCGAACTGGACACCCGAACGAGACCATTAAGACGAGAATAAATTAGAATTCTCTGTCCAACGTTTCCGAAGTGACTTTCCGAAATCTGAATTAACGAAGCCATTATGGGCGGCCGGTCGGCGCTCAGGATTTCATTAGCCAGAATAAAAGAGGAAATTGTTTGGCAAATTGTGACGTGAGGTCAGCAGTGACCTGCTGACTTTAAAGCTGAACATCTTCGTCTCACTACTTCCCACGGACGTTTACAAAAATCGATCACCAATCAAAATAGGGATAATAATCTATTCAAGAATATAACAAAAATATCGCTTTTTTTACAGAGACTTACTTGACATCTCCAAAAGATATTTTTATCCATAGGTAATAAATATTTTGGAAAAACGGAAAAGCCACCTGAGCCTCATGTCTCTCCCTTGTGATAGAAGTTAGCACTTTAATTTAAGTTATCTATATATAGTACAATTTAAAAAAAAGCTTATTTAATCTTAACTGCGATATTCAAATTTACCTGAGAAAATAAAATTTATTAAAAAAGTGGCATGTGCATATATGTATATTTTAACCAAGATACTGAGCTTCACCTAATTTTAAATAATCTTATTATAAATGTAGTTTCCTGTTCAACACTCATCGAGTTAAAGCCCTGATAATGACGGTATAATTGTCGAAAGCTCGGCAAAAACGGCAAAAGAATCGTCGTTCTGTTTGTGACCTCACGGAAGACCTTTTTTTCCAAGTTGTTCGTCAGCAGGTCGATATATCATCTCATCTTTAAAAATATTTTTTTCCATTTGAAGGCATTTTGTTGTGAGTGAGTAGTGAACTATTTTGCCCAATGTCCAACAATTTTTGGACTTTGAGTAAGCATCGAAACTTGGCATAACCATGAGAAACATAAATATTTTTGTACCATTACTGCAATATTACCCATTACATCTCAGTGAAGCTCTGTATCGCTGGAAAGATTCGTTATTTTGTATGAATTTTGGCATTTTGGAGGCATTGTTAACCTACAATCTTCCTATTTTTTTAAAATTTCTTTCTCGGTCAGGTTCGAAAACTTTAGTTGTGTCTTAGTTTGTTTTTAAAACATATAATTTCTTTTTGAAAATGTGAGATTCCATCGACGCCTACTGCTTGCAGAATTACAAGTCGTACGTCTACGCTGGGAGGTAGTGGTCAATTTATCCTACACTAATGTTCCTAGTGGGTTTGATTTTTTAACCTTTTCATCATTTAAAACAGTGGTAAGTCTCTAACGTCTTGTAAATTTTTTTCGGTGATGAAAAAATTTGACACCAGTCAATTCATAAGAGGAGCCCCCAAAATCAAGCCAGTTTGATGAGATTCTAGAAAATTAAGAACTAGGCGGCATTTAACAGTTAGATAATTGTTTGAATGTATTAGAGAAGAAAGAATAGCAGTCATCCAACATAACGACGTTGAATATCGTACTTCAGACATATACAGGGTGTCCCAGTTCCTTCTGACGAAACTCATGGAATCGGTTCGTTTGGAGCAAAAAATGCTTAGGAGAAAATTTTCGGAAAGTTCTCTATTTTGAAGATAGATTTGAAGGTCAATTTAGGTTTTTTCAACTTTTCACTACCTTACCACATAAAAACGCTTACAACTTCCAAAATGTTGAGACTATAACAAATCCAATTACACCATTTGAAAGAACGCTAAATTTGCTGTAAGATACTTGTTTGCAATAATCTGAATGACATAAAATGTTAGCCAATATCAGTTGGAACATGTCAAAATTACAAAATTTAAAATTTGGGTCATGATTGCACGTTCTACTGAGGTTACAAAAAAATACCTACAACTTGTCAAATTTTACAAAAACTACTTCATCTAATATGCTTTACGTTGATATATCCAGGTTTTTAAATAACGTTCTAGTAGAGTTGAAAAATAACAATTGAATGTTCGAAAACGTGAGCTAAGGTAATTTTGAAGGGGGGGTTAGAAATAAATCAATTACAACTCGCTTTGTAAAATAAAAATGATGTATAAAACCCTTCAAATTTACCTTAGCTCACGTTTTCGAACATTCAATTGTTATTTTTTACTCTACTAGAACGTTATTTAAAAACCTGGATATATCAACGTAAAGCATATTAGATGAAGAAGTTTTTGTAAAATTTGACAAGTTGTAGGTATTTTTTTGTATCCTCAGTAGAACGTGCAATCATGACCAAAATTTTAAATTTTGTAATTTTGACATGTTCCAACTGATATTGGCTAACATTTTATATCATTCAGATTATTGCAAAGAAGTATCTTACAGCAAATTTAGCGTTCTTTGATTTGTTATAGTCTCAACATTTTGGAAGTTGTAAGCGTTTTTATGTGGTAAGGTAGTGAAAAGTTGAAAAAACCTAAATTGACGAATATCTTCAAAGTAGAGAACTTTACGAAAATTTTCTCCTGAGCATTTTTTGCTTCAAACGAAGAGTAGAATCGATTCCCTGAGTTTCGTCAGAAGGAACTGGGACACCCTGTATATGTGATAAGCACAATAGATAGTTGGCTGGCTGATACAGTAAAAAACATTAATATTCTTTTCAACACCCACATTCAACAGATCAACAATGTTACCGTGTTGTAGACGTTATCGCCTAATCTTTGAAAGAAGCAGTTCTTCTCACTGTCTTTATCGACGTTCGAGTAGCTTCAATCATTGCTCGATTTCTTCGAGCATCTATCTTGTCAACTTGTCGACCGTTACTTATGGGTAACGTATCGTTCTTCCAACGCCTTCATCCATCCTGTCCTTCAAGGATGTATTCTTAATCCTATACTTTAATCATCCCAATACCACCCTGTTCCCATGCAGGCAGTACTGCAATCCTGCCATTGCCGTTTTAGTCTCACCTTACCGTGCTTGACTCATTGATAAACAAGTGGAAGATAAAAGTTAACGAAAATGAATGACAGTACCTTAACGTACGGCGAGGAATCCATCTTTTGTATTTCTCAATAGTGTTTTTCACTACAATACACCGACAAACGTCGAATAAACATAGTAGAATTTATCTAGAATCAGGCATACGACTGGCACTGGTCAAGCCGCAAATTTAGGGCTCAGGCAAAGCATCAAACTCCTAAAGAAACAATCTTCCAGTCCAACACCTGCCGTTTGAATTGAAACATTCCTTTTTTCGGGTCTAACCTAACCTTCACCATCACCCCAACAACCCTTCCGTATTATCCCTAAAAAAATATTCGCCTCCTCACTCCACTGGTCATCCCCTTAGTAACCATGTTATAATAATAGTGTTCATACCGACTGAAACTCCGTTGCCACCTTCATCTTGTACAGTGTGCACTTGGATAGTGTGTATGCGAATAGTACACTTTTTATCCAATGTCTGTCATATTTGAAGTTTACTTTTAAATGATTTTTTAAATTTTCTTTATCGTGCCAACGCTTCGATCTTTATTGAGATCGTCTTCAGAGCTCAAAGTGTTTGTTTTCCGTGTAGATGTGTCATTCTCGTGTGTCGTGTTCAGAGTGCCGACCTCACGATCTCCAAAAAATCATTGGCTAACGGTCATTGAACATCACTTTAATTTTAAAAGCGATATTGCCTTATATCGATATTTTGCACAATCATATAACGTGACAGCAAGGACAAAGTAGTTTTTTTTACAAAGTTCGTCATGTACAGACAATATTCCAAATACATAAATATTTTAAAAGCGGTAACCAGTATTTAAGAACCATGTAACCGTTGATACTCTTATAAGAAATATCGTCAATTATCGTCTGTAATTTTATTGCATAATACTTAAGTTAAAAGCCTATATTATCTGCTATCGGCATTTTTATGAGATTTATATTGACACGACTTCAGTTACAAATTAAGTACGAATAAGTAAGGAACTTTGCAACGCAGTGCTTTTTTTGTAATTTATTTAAAAACGAAGCTCTTATTGTGGTCTCTACACGTGTCAGAACGGACCAAGATTTTTTCATTTTCTTGTGGGAACGTTTTTACGCGCTCAAATCGTTTTGATTGCCTTTCTGATAAGGTCCCACATGTAATAACCAACTTTCTCAAACAAGCATAATTATATTCTTAAGGAATGCCTATGTTCGGAGTTAAGAATTCGGTTAATAACGTCGACAACGTTCTTTCAGGCGGTTTGATATTGAATTAAACATGGCAATCCCAGTTAACAAACTTTTCCAGGATGGCGTCTGCTAAACCGTCCTTAATTATGTATATATGTATATATATGTTTTACAGATTTCAACATACATAGTTCTTACATTACTTTTACTTGAATGGTAACTTCTTATTAATAAAAACCGAATTTTCGTGCTGTAAAAACCTTCAAAACTTGCAAAAACATCAAAATCTTACAAAAAAGTGTGATAAAGGTACAAATTTAAAAACCATAAAGATATGCATAGGTTCGACTGAGAAATTTATCCTATCTGATAACTCAAGGAACATAAGCAGAAACTGAAAGCGACAAGCAAAGATGTCCCATCTTTACCTTGTTAAAGAGATGGTATTTTAAGGGCCTTATTCCGAACAGAGGCATTGACACATTAACATAATTTTAAAAATATTCCCCGGTATCAAATAATAAGCTAATAAGTCTATTAAGATCAGACTGCAATGGTTTAACAAAGCAATCCTCAACTGAGAAGAGACGTGATCTCTTAGAGTTCTTGAACTTCTGAATATTGAAAATCCTTTTGATCTAGTAATAAAGGATAAGTATTGGCTGGTAAAAGTGCAACCTAGATGGTTACGTCTTTTACCTAAAAAAACTTTAGAAAAAACTTTTCTCACAGTCTGAACTCGTTCTTTATTGCCAGTGTAGTACCTGAAGGGTCCATTTTGGCCATCATTCTCTTAGACTATTCTAAAACAAAATAATACCACTTTGTTCAGGCGATATCAAGTTTACATTATCATTCAGGGTGATCATATCAGATTTGGGTATTTTGACGTTCTGGATTTCCTCACGTCATGTAGCTTCCTTTGCGTTATGCACCTTTCCACACTGACCGCGACACCAACCAAATGTTACTTTCTTATTTTTTTTTATCTAGGTCATGTTTTCCGTCACCGGGTAATCACATTTAGCCTTAGGAGAAAAATTTTGCCTTTAGGAAACTGAGCTTTTGCTATCTGTCAATACATAAAACCTAGTTCCTTCTAGTGTGGCATGATCCAGGGCTTTTCAAACACATACATTCCTTCCGAAAATATAGACATCATTGAGGGAAGCATAATTTTACTACAAAATTGCTTAGTAGGATCATAAATGGCACATCAAACTTTACCACCCATTACCGAACCATCAGTAAAACTCAAATGGTTATTGGGCAGTTGTTGACTCACTTCCTCTACGAATAATGAATTTGCAATATGCGGGGGATATTCTGAGTAATCTTGTAAATAAAGTGTACTTGATGTACTAATAGCTTTTTGATAGTCAAGTTTGTAGACCGGGTGGTGTTGATTTTTGTACGTTGAAAATATATCGGGTTTAAGTGACAAAAAGGCACTTACTACTGGAAGGGTTTCTTTTTTCTCCAATAACTGTCTGTAACCAACTCGGTCAATACTGAAATTTTTGAAAAGATCACTCTCAGAATGTTGCAAATGTAATAATTTATTTTTGGCTAATTTTTGTAATCTAATTCCTGGAGGAAGCTCCCCCGCTTCCGCAGAAAGGACATCGCAATTTCAACATAGTTCTAATGGTATTTTTAATTTTAACAGTTTTAATTGCGCCTTAATTGAGAGCTAATATATGTAATGGGCCTCTAAACCGGAATGATTTTCCAATTTCCAAATAGCCATACGTGGATTTGGAAAGTAGGCCACAGCCATTCCTTACACGTCGAGGTCAAAGGTCCCGATGCCGCTTCTAAGGAAGTAACCGCTAATTTGCCAGAAGTTTCATCCGACTTAGGATCGATGGACGGAAGCCGAAGATCCCAGATGAGTGGCGGTTTTGTCCGTTTCCGCGTCCAAATAAACGCTGAGTTAAAAAGAAAGTTGTTTCAAAACATCCTCAAATCTGTGAATTGTATTTGTTTTGAAAGAGGACGAAACACAAGAAGAGAACATTACACCACTCAAGGTTTCAGGCAGTGAATTATTTTCTTTCTCTATTTTAACTTAAAGTCGTAGAAAAATAAAAATAAAATCCATTGAGGATGAGGTGCTTAATGTGGCTACCAAATGCGGTCTATTACACTCGTAAGACCTCGAATCCTCTGAAGTTTTTTATTTTCCTGTTCTTGAATTTCTTTGTATACATCTGCATCGTAAAATCCAGCCTTGAAAATCAAGTCCTGCTTAACGTATTCTAGTTAGAACCACCAATAAATTTTTTTGAGAAAAAACAATCACTAGATTTAGGAGGTAATGTTGCATGAATCAAACGCGAGTCGTAATGAGATGATCGTGAACGAAACCGATAGTTGATTTTAAAAGTGGCTATCTTTAAAGGCAATGATGCAGTTTATAACTTTTTATGCCAGTGGTTTTTTAGGTTTGTAAAGAGACAAACTGGGTTTATCACACTTGGTCTTTGTGTGATACGCATCACGTATGTGAAAACATTGTGACATCTCTTTAATATTTAACTCTTTTGTAGACGTGTCTCCTCGGTCGACAGTGCCATGAAATTAACCCGGTTATGGATCTAACGCGAACCTTGACATTTTATGGAGACATTATTTTCTTGTATCAGATTACTGAAGTTGCCCGCGTCGGGTTTTCATTTTGCGAAAGATAATCTCACTTTTTACAAGGTCTGAACAGAATTGTGTTCACAACGGTATAGAAAAACCTCTTGTACGTTTGAGGTCTGAACCCATGTGAACTCGATGGACCGAAGTATTAACCTTTTCCAATCCTTTCACCAAAGAATCAGCAAAGGGCTGGCAAATCACTCTGAGACCGCATGCTTCGCTCTTAAACGATCCTTTGAGGAAAGAGGAGTTCCATTTAACAGGTTACATCAGTAATCGGATAGTGGTTTATTTAGCATGTATTTTGCTACTATGGATTCGTTATAAGTAGAAAATAATTGCCCCGAAACGAAACCTAAGCGAAAGGAGAAATCTAATTATTTCTCCTGGTCGTTGCGGGAAATGAAGATTCGAAATATATCTCTTCATTTAACAACCAATTTTTTAAAGGAAAAAATAAGATTTAAAACAGGACGTAAATCTTCATTCATAAACTGGAGAAATTTTTTGATTAGACCTGTTGACAAATTAAAGCTAAAGTTATCTTAATTCAGCTTAATAATTCTGAACTTTGCATTGGTGATCAAGTGCACGAAATCAACTGCATAAATTAGTTTTCTAAGATAGTTATATAGCTATTATAAAACAAATTAAATTGAAGTGCGTGAGATGATGAACCTATGAGTTTGTCATTGTGCCTCGCTATGGTTATAACCTTGATACACTGACCCACCAAATTGACTTTGGCATGTGAACTCTTTACAAATTATCAAAATCTAATTTCGAAATGCCAATTTTACAGGTCAGTTCTTGTGTGGGCTGTTATACTCGTGATTCTATGTCTTTGTACTAGGATATATGCAGGTTTTCATCCTCCCAAACTTCTTCTTTACACCTGCCAGCTCATTTTCTTCATGATCTCTACGTATTTTTATCCAATTCATTTTTATTTTTCATCATTGTCCCACGCGGAAAAAAATTCAGATTTAAAACCCTGGACTTAAATCTTTTTTAAATTAATCTACCTAGTTTCTTTCAGCTTTAGTATAAATTAAATCCATTACAGTTGGTGGTCCGATTGACCAATTAACGTTTTTCAATTAATTAATATTTATGAAAGGTATTGGTTGAGATAAAAAATGTCAGTGTCACGAGCGGGATTCGAACCCACGACCTTCGGCTAAATACGCCGCTACTCTACCCTAAATATGAACATAAAATTACATAGACATATTAGTTTGATTCCAAAATTGTATATAGCTATTATCAAACAAATTAATTGACTAGTTATAAGATTTCTTCTCGAGCGTGAAATAAAGAACCAGTAAATTTGTCGTCCTGCCTCACCCTGCTTACACCCGTGATACATTAATCAAATGGACTTATTTAATATAATATAACACACAGTTAATTCAGTAAATTTGGACATGTAAAATCATCATACTTAATTTGTCTTTGATGGCAGGTATGCAAATTTTTACAATCATAGCTACAAGTGCGTCCATGTATTCTGCCAAGGCCTTCGTTTGTGGGTTTGCTCGATTTCATCCTCAGCAGCTTCCTTGACTTATGTATCTGCCAGTTGTTTCCTTGATGATATACATGTGCCTGTATTCATTTTATTTCTATTTTAAACTTGCCTATAACCTTTTCTACCTGTGGATAATGATCAATTTTTGCAACTGTTAAATCGCTGTTCGTTACGATCACGTCGAGGTGCCTCATCAAATTGGGTACCTTCCCTATGAGCCTATTGTCAGCTCTTCGTCTAGGGGTAATCTTTCCTTTTTCCTACCCCTTCCCATGGGTGCAAATTGTAGGGGTTCTTAGGTGTGCCTTGTGGGCGATCAGTCTCACCTTAACACTGAACCAAGAGGGGGGATGACTCCAACTAAGGTTGGCCTTGTAGTGGTCGTGGTTTGAGAAGATGTGACGTTAAATCTACTTAAATAAACGTAAAGTTATCTTCAAAAATTCTTTTCTCATTTCAAATATAAATTATTGTATAAGTTTAATCACAGAAAGTAATTTAGAGTTTACAAGGGGATATCCATTAGTATAAACTATCAACTAGGAATTTATAGTTAAACTTTTTTTTAGAGATGTACGATAAAGAAAGTGAGCGTAAATTAACGCGATAACTTTCTCCTTACACAATTATCGGATTCTTCAACCTTCGGTCAAACAAAACATGGCCCTAATGCGCCCAGTAAAAGGGGAATTAGATTATGTTGACATTAGAGCATATAAAACTGGTCCTTTGAGGTGTTAACCAGATTTTTTCGTTTATTGGGTAACTACGCTTTTTTGAAGGGGTATTTGATATTTATTGAAAAAAAAAAGTTGGTTAAGCTTTGTGCTCGTAATGTCTGTTTGTTAATGGGACACCATCATATGGTATTGTACTCGATTCAATTAGGCGCTTGCGTATCTACATTTCTCTACTGACATTGCGCTTTCGGACTCGGTTGTTACGGGCTTTTTGTGCCCGGTTGAATCATCTTTGAAATCATGACAAAAGGGCGATGTTCGGTATCGCGAAGGCCAAAGGACAAAGGGATCGAACTATTGGAACGATTCGGCGGTACATTGTCGCTTAATGAAAAATCTATGTGGAAACCACAAAGTGGGTTGGAGTTTGCTTGATCGGTTAAGAAAAGTTTTGGTGTCGCGGAGTAGAAGGAAATTGTGTCAGCCGATCGGCTTATTTTTGAATCTGCCCACTCATACGTGCAATCTTTGCATTATTTACATGAATCGACTTTTGGTGTAGACCGTGGGAACGAAGACAAGCCGCTTTGGCTGATGCTCTTACGTCCCCAGGGTCGATGCAGCTTCCTCGCTTTTTAAAAGCTACCTAGGTTACCAAGCAACCTTGAGAATTAAATTAACCCTCTCAGTTTTTACAACATCTTTTACAAATTTTTGGTAATCGTAACTGATTCTTCAATAAGATAATTTTTACTGACTCAAAAATGAAAATTATTAGCTATTTGTCAACGAAAACTAGGCGGTTCTTTTATATCTTCTGAGTTGATGGTTCTTCCTGACATTAAAGACTTTTCTAAAAATCTTGAGAAACGAACTGCCTCATTTTCAAAATGAATTAATTATAATCGATTCGGTTTTTTTTACCTCATGATACAGAAACACTGACATTTAAATAACAACTAAACGAAAACTTGGCTGATGTCCTATCTCTAAACAGTGTCAACACGGTTTTCTCGCTTTAAACGAAACTTTTCATCAACCAATCTTGAGAATTACTTTTAACTCCTTTTACAGTTTCTGGCGATGCCTGCCGTCGCCATGGCCCAAAAATTCAGATTTGATCAGAAATTTGGAAAGGATCCCAGTTAATGCTGACTGTATCTGGTATACAGATAGCTCAACGACCGATTATGGTCAGGAGCTAGTTACTACGGAAACAAATTATAAATAATAAATAAACCAAGTACTAGAATTCGAGAACCTGTGCCAAGTAGATCAAAGAGCTGGGTATTACTGACAAAATGCTAGCTATCTACTTAGATAGCTAAGTAGCACTAAAAGCGTCTACCTCAGGCGTTTTGGGTTGTATCAAAGAAGTGTCAGACATTGAGATTGCTCTTGTTTGGGTACCAGGTTAGAGGGACATTGAGGAGGACGGTAAATTAGCCAAGGAAAATTCAATTTGACGGCTCTGAACTCTTTCGTCACATACCAAATTGGCGAAAAGGTAGATCCATTCGACTATGGGTTAAAAGTACGTCTTCGGTTCGATGAAAATGTATTCCAGGGCCGAGGCATACGAAAAAGTTTATTAAACACTGACGCAGAACTCTTAAACCTAGGCTGGGTTAGGAATGAATAATGATAGTTTCATCCAGTCTGCAGACTCCCGAAACAGATATTGCTATGAAGGGAAGAAACATATCTTCTGTTGGTGTGAAAGGCTATAATGGCTAAATTGATGGATCCAGCATCCAAACGTTCCACACAAGCTTTCGATCAATACTAACCCCAGACACTTTCCCATCCTGAGGACCCGCCACATCTTAACGACGTTGCCCTCGACATCTTCTTGCCCCTTAATCACTTATATTGAGTGCCAAATAATTCACTCTTTTATGGGGGGACAATGGAGCATCTTTGCTTTAAAAGAAGACATTTTTAAGAAACCTTTAAAATCATAATTCACGTGTTTCAAATCGTCTATTATTTTTTTATTACTTCAAAGCAGTTTTGATCTGTATATCTCTTAATTTTGTGAGAAATTTAATATTACTATTAGGCGAATATATTCCACACATTTTATAAATAAAGTTATAGACAAGGAATATAATTATTCAGAAATCGTGAGATGCGGTCTGGTGTGATGTAGGTTTCAGAAAAACATTTTCTTTATGGTGCCAACGTTTCGATCTTTATGTGTCGTGTTGAGAGTGCAGGCAAGAATGGCCCAATTACACATAAGACAAACATTTTGAGCCCTGAAGATGATCTCAATAAAGATCGAAACGTTCGCACGATAAAGAAAATGTTTTTCTGAAACCTACATCACACCAGAACGCATCTCACGATTTCTGAATAATTATCGACTAACGGTCACTACTCGCCACACAAGAAATATAATTTTTATTTTTAATCTTGTTTTCTTCTTTTCCGGACTGGTATTTTTATTAAGTGAGGATGTTTTGGAACAAATAAAACCCGTCTGTTTTTTACTCGTTTCTTAAAGAGATCGATTTCTGGGGCATCCGTCTCGCCTCATCAGTTTTGAATTTCTAAAATATACAGGATTACGAGCTATTTTTCAAAACATTGCTTTTTACAGTTATATGATAAAAAATGTCGTTAAACTCCAGCCCAATTACTTTTTATTGATTATTTTTTCTACGCAATATTTTAACCTCTCAAAATTTATGCCGTGTCCTGGGTCTTTTACATGTTGGCTTAAACCAGTATTATCATATTTGTTTTTTAAGTTATTTTTATGTTGGTTTATTCTTTTGTATAGAAATTGTACATGACTTATGTATGTTTTCTGACATGAACATTGTCGTATATACACAACTTTACTAATTTTAAGTTTATCAAAATAATTTTTTGGGAGGCCTTTTCACTAATGTATGAAGAGATTGAATTTGGATGTATGAATTTTATTTTGTTCAAAATTGATGATTGATCCGTTTTGGCGAGTTAGTAGATTAGCATCTGTTTGATTTGACGACACGACGTTTTTCTTGACGACATTTCACCAGGTGGTCACGTCCCGCAGAAATTAAGAAGAGACAGATTTCGGCGTCCCTTCTCTTTCCGTGACGGCCCGATTGCCTTAGACTTCAACGGCTGATGTTTAACATTAACGATTGCAAAATAAATGGAAAACGTCTCGATTTTACATAACAAAATCATATTTACGCTTTGTGAAATTTCCGTCTGAGTTTAGTGCACATTGGTGGTGTTACGGAATAATAAGGGGGGTTGTTTAAGGTTACAACTTGCCGATGTCATGTTTGTCGTTTATAATTTATAATAAGAGTACTGTCATTAAATAATTAATTCAGCTTTAAAACACGTGACTCAGGGGACATAAACTTCGAATGAGTTCTTGAGAAATTTGACAACTTTTTGGATAATTAATTATTGTATCATGCTTCATATATTTTTTCCGCAGTTTCTCTTTGTAGTTACATCCAGAAAGTAAATTGTGTAAATAATATTGAATAATAGTTTGGAAAATAATTATGTCTAATTTAGAAATTCTACATAGAGTTTAATACTTAGCTTAAAACTCATAATTAAATCAATAACTAACCAGTGTCAAGTTGGAACAAAATTACAAGAAGCTACATTATCTTTAAAACCGACAGATATTGCTAGAAAAGTAGAGGAAGTTAAACAAAAATATTTAAAATCAAATAAACGAATTAGTATATGTAGGCTGAGATTCCTAATCCTGGGAGAGGAAAAGCCAGGGCCTGAAAGATACACACCCCAGCACTTGAAAAAGCATTGCGGTCTGGTGAAAAGCCTTAAGCTTAAAGAGGAGCTCAAGATAAAAAAAGAAATGCACAATAGCTCAATACTGGTCACGGTGTGAAGGTCGTAAAGAGGCCTCCTACATAATCTAATCCAATGGGAACAACACTAGATCAAAAGCTAGCCTGAAAGAAACACATACATTCTACTCCTGGGAGAGGAAAAGTCAAAAAACATACAACAAAACCTACAAAAAACTAAAAACGGAAGACACGGAGTATAAATCTAAAAATAGCCTACTGGCTGCCTACAACAACGGTTGAACCTCTGTTCCACATATACAGCCTTAGGGAGGATGGCCACCTTAGAAAAGAATTCGAATTTAATTTAAAACATTACAAATAATATCTTAACATTACTGGGCAAAGGTAGGCCAACCTCAGCAATGGATTCGTACTGGGATTGCCACTATACCATACATACATCCAGACCTGGATGTAATAGAGCGAAACCTGATCTAAGAGAAGGCATCATAAAATCCTAAAAGGATAAAAATAAATGAGATTTCTAGAAAAATGATAAAGTTTTTAAAATAATGATAGACTCTCCCAAATAAAAATAACGATAAAATATTTTAGGGCTGCAACGGTTATGCGTTTACCCGGCGTCTGATTATTTTAAGTGTCCCAGGTTCGAATCTCAGCAGAACAGCAATTCGAATACAACATGCACTTTTTTGACACCGGTAAAAAAGTGTAAAATTTAGAATAAAAACCGTACATCTTTATTAGTTCTGACATATATAAGTTACTTTATAGCTTACGTACCATTAATTATGCTAGTGAAGGTTTTTTTATGGTTTGTGCAAAAGTGCACTTATAATAAAAACCAACAAGTCTGAAGAAGGGTTGAAATCGATTTTCAACAGCAATAAGAGACTAAGAAAAGTGGTTTGCATTATTGTACCTAAAAACTGATAGAGGGACCTTATTTTGGTATACTGCCGGATCTAAAATGGAATAAAATGAGCCTAAGCCATAAATTTTGTCCGAGCAAAACGTTTAAACCCCACACCATCAAGCTGAGAACTCTATGCACAAGAAATACTTAAAAAGTAAAAGGGGCACATATTCTCAGATAGCCAAGCAGCTGTAAAGCTTAAATTCCTCCACCTTCAATTCAAAGCTGGTCTAGGATTGCCTAACATATTTCCAACTCATGAAAAAACGAAACTCTGATGCTGTTGATGGTTAGGTGGTGGATGGCAATGGATAGGCTGACAAGCTAGTAAAAGCAGTAGCTCCAGAATTTGAACCAGAATGCAAATCGGCCCCAAAGCATGCTAAAAACGGAACTGAACAAATGGATGGAGAAAGAAATTACCACACAGCGGATTTACAAGGTTCAAAACAACCAAAGTAATTCCGCAGTATCTGAAATTGAGAAAATTGTGAACTAAAATACTGACCTTTCACGACTGATGATAAATTCTCTTTCGAAAATTGTTTTTCCGGCAGCCCCTGTAACGCATGAGCCATTTTCTGCCGGTCGGCGACAAAGGTATCTCCAGTTGGATTTGAAATTTACCGACTCGAAGCTTACGTCATGGATTAACTACACCTCAGCAAATCTAAACTGTGCAGAGAGACGTAGCCGACGTTCTCTTTTCGTCTGAGGAATAATTAATAGGACGATCTGCTTCAACTTCACCTTTCACCGACGGCCAGTGAGGTCCGATTCGGAGCTGTAATGCAACGTTAAATTGCGAATTAAATTATTGTGAAAGACCACCTGGCGCATTTTATTTTTCGAGAAGAAGCCATGGTTAAAAATAAAAAAAACACGGTATAACAATTTGAAACACCAGTTTTTATAAAATTTGAGCAGGAGGAAAAACGAAGTCAAGAAGGTTTTGAATCTCCAATCAATTTTGATTGAGTTGTACAAGCTTCGAAAAAATCGTAGTGCTACAGACATCATAACCATAGCTATGGGGAACAAAAAAGGTGAAACAGCTTGACTGTGACATCTTAGCACACATGCTGATTATTCTCTTCAGCTCTACACACTAATTTTTTCGAAGCTTGACAACCTATTCCGAATGGATTGGAGATTCAAACCTTTTTTGAATTTCTTTTCACTTCGTGACTCAAATTTTATAAAATTTAGCGTGTTTTTTGGGTATTTAGTTTACCTTTATAAACACAATTGTGCTTGTTGTTCAATGTGCCCCATTTAATAGAAGGATCAATTTCTTGGCTCTGTACAGAGAGCTAGTAGGCATATTGTGTTCGATATAACATTGTGCAAGATTTTCACTATTTTACTTATTAAAAATTGGGTCTTCAATTGTATAGATCTTTATCGCAGGTAATCTTATTATTGCATGTGTAACAAGTTTAGCGATAGATGTATTCCGTGTTGACTGTTTCCTGAGAAAGTACTTATAAGCGTGAATGAGTGGAGGGCAATCAAGTGCCCCTCGACCCTCAATTAGACAAGTTAGTGTATGTGTAGTTGTTTGTAAGTGTAAAGGGCGATGGAGGAATGTTAAGTGCACCATCATCCTACTTGAGTGATTGATATGCAAAAAAGGAGGTTTTTAAGAATGAGTGAGTGTGTTTATGTTAAAGCTGCATGCGTTGGGAGCTGACCTGACATTGCTGTTGATTGCGCCTGGATCCAATTTTGGCGCTGGTACGGATAAGACTGAGGTCCGATCCAGGACCACCAAACAAACACCTGCGGGGGGATCACAGATTCCATTCTGCACATATGTGACGAATAAGAGCCTTTATAAATCCAATCGAACAATCAACAATTTTCGTTTCTTTATTTTATGTTCTTCGGGACCAAAGGTTAATTTTCCGATCATGGCGACCAGGTATCCTCAAAATGACAACCAAGCATGATTTCTCTCTTGATGCCTTTAAGCTTTCATACATATTTCCAATGACCGAGGCCAGGTTGATTTGTGATTTGTTTTACACTACTGTGACTGCATCCGTGCAAATTACAGATTTTAAGCCTGGCAGGATATAAATTGCGCCCATTCTCGAACATTTTTCCATCATGGCGTCCAAGTAGCCTCAAAATGTCTACCAAGCATGGTTTACCTCTTGATGCCTTTAAGCTTTCATACATATTTCCAATGAACGAGACCAGGGAGAATTTGTTTTACACTACTGTAACTGGATCCGTGCGAATTACAGATTTTGACCCTGTGAGGGAATAAACTGCGCTCATTCTTGAACATTTTTTCGTCGCATGCTGTCATGCACCGAGGAAATGGCTAATTTTTATGGCCTGCAAGTTGAAAAACTCTCGCTGTCGGGTGAGGTTCTAATTAATTTTTCCAGTGATGGCATGTGGCAATTGTTCAAAAAAGAAAAAGCCATGTATTATTTAAGGTGCAATTAAATATGATATAAAAGAACAAGACTAAAGAGGGGTCGAAATCGATTTTCAACAGCAATAACACAGTAAGAAAAGTTATGTTCCTAACAACTAGAACTGTTATTAAAATAATTTAATTAAATATTATTCAAAGCATAAAATATAAAATATTCTCAATAGTTTCTTGTGCAAGTTTAGATAAAGCGAAAGTTCATTTTTTAAATAAAATTCGATGTACCAATCCAATCCTTAATGATGATCTGAATCGTAAACCCTTTATGGCGTTGTTATGTTGATCTTCGTCGTTTTATTGCACCACTGATGAAACTTTAACCGCTGCATCGCGAAAAGCGATCTAGTAAAAACATGTTTTATTAATGGATTCATCTTTGGACAGTCCCTCATCTTGAATATAAAAAGACTTGGTTACACAACGGAGGATTCTTACGAACTATCCTCTCTATATCATACAGCCCGAAAGCACTTCGGTTACACGGCAATTTAACGTCTTCGTACGAAAATCCCCTCACGTACTTATATAAATTTGAAGGGGGAAAATTTGCTTTTATGAAACCTGATCTTTTTAACTCGACTGTGCAAAATTCCTTATTTGAAAATATCTTAAGAAACCCTATTTACTTCTTTTTCAAATGTCATATTTTATATTTTATTAAGTTTTCTTGTGCACAAACAGTCCATGGCGGAGAACTAAAAATAATCCCTAAAATTTGTTATTTAGTATCAAAAACGACTAATTTACTAATTTAGATAAGTCCTTTAATTAATTTCGATACATTTGGTTACAAATATTGAACAGTTGATTGGAGTCATCAAAAAGAGGGGTTCCACTAATGGGCTAATTTAAAAGACGGTAATAACTATTAACAAAATGACAAAACTCTTGTGCCTATAGTAACCAAAAAGAAGATGTTTAAAGGTTCATTCATGTAAATTTTTCATAATAATTTTGACATCAATTAAACAAACATGTCTGTCAGGTTCGGTTTTATGTACATATAAAACAAAGTAGATCACCTTGACACACAGCTTATTTAAAAAATATTTACTTGTATTGACTTACTTGTACTTGTATTGACCGCATAATTGTGAACGTGCTTATTTTGATATTAAGATAGAACGAAGAGGTTGACCTGCATTTTGAGATGCAACAAACAAATGAAATATGTTAATTAACAAAATGAACATTAGTAAAAAAAAGTCCAATAAATATATGCCTAAACATATTTGCAGGGTACAGTTTTTCTCGCCAATGTTTTGTGTTTCATTTAAAAATTCACAATACCTCTGGAATTGCAGCCAAAGAGGACATCGGTGGCCGCAACGGTTAAGGCGTTGACACGGCGCCCATTACTTTAAATTAAAGGTCCCGGGTTCGAATCCAGCGGCCCTGCATTCGAACCCGACATACTTACAAATGGGCTTTTTTCAAAAACACCGGCACCCCGAGGGTTGATATAACCTCTGTTGTTGCGAACACTAGTTAATAAATTAAAAAAAAATGTAACCAAATTCAACGCAATTAAACCGTTAGAAAGTTTAATTGCTCTTCTTTGAGTCTAGGTCAATGAGGTTTAGATTTTAGGTAATTAAAAGTGATAAAAATAAGTGCAACAAAAGTTTCGTCCAAATCCGTGAACCACCATCCGGTCGTCTCCTTGTTAGAAAATTAAAAAAAAATCTAGCTGTTTGTCGAATGCCTACTTAACGAATAATATGTAATTACAAAAGTGGGATTTTGCCCCGTGACGGGGCCTTAACATTTATGGCAAATAGGGCTATTATGTACTATTGTTGGCTGTATAATGAATATAACTAAACAAAAATGAGTTTTGAGGAAAATGTTGAATAAATTGGAAAGTATCATCGTGGCAAGATACTGAGATAGGATTTGAACGAATTAGGCGGGTCGATTACCTACTTTCATGTTTGAACAGCTTATCTGTCATTTCGCTAGCTTTCAACTTTCAAAAATATTAATGTGAGAATATTTGGCAGTGCAGGACTAAGATTCTTCAATCGACGAACGCCAAAATATTTTTTTTAATGTTTTACTTAAGAACCGTCGATATGTATAATCTGATTAATAGATTTTGGCGTTATCAGAAAGCGTGTTAGGCTGGGAAACTTTAACATAAAGGAAGCTTCGAGTCATGGCCCTCGCAGAGCTAGGCAAAATTACCAAAGGATCGCTCTGGGTTAGGCAAAAACGGAGGAAAATGGGCAAAAAGTGAGCCACAGGATGCGATTTTTTCTCTATTGTCGTAACACAAATTAACCCTTTTTTCGTGTAGAGTGTATACACCTCGGAGGAAAAGTTGGTGATGGTCGATAATCGGAGTTCTCGTTCGCGGTTGGATAACATCAACCGTGCTAACGCCATGTGCCCAATTTGAGATTCACCATAATAACTAAAGTATATGACACAATCAGTTTTGTAACAACAAAAGAGACTGCCATAAGGTACATATATTTATGTCAAATTCCTTAAAAACATCAGATGTCTAGAAGGTTTTGTGTTAATCAAATTGCTAGGTATACCTCCATGTATACCTACCGGGATGCTATGTGGAGAGAAAACAAGAAAACAAATGTCCATACTTAATTCTTTTCACATGTTAATAACCGTACATTGAGAGTGACTATTCTAAGCCAAAACATTATAATTAGTACTTATAGAGAAATAGAAATAGACTGAATATGCTTAGGTATTTATTAATGAATACATCCTTCCCTATTTAAGGTGGATTTATCACTGATTTGATTAATGGTTATGGTCACCAGCATCTAAACTATCCAAAACCACATTATGTCATGTGACTACCCCATAGTGATTGGACATCCTTGAAATGAAGCCAATTATTTATTAAAAGAATCTGCTTATGACACCATAAAACACATTTTTTGATAGATTATTTGTGTAATACAAAAGTGGTCACATTATGTTTTTTCTCACGGTCACAGCTTGAACACTAAGTCCAGGACTGCACCCGGAGGATGCATGCCACAAGAAACCGGCCAATGCTTGCTCTCAGTATAAGATGGGTTCGAAAGGTCGAATAAGGCGACGTGGCGGGTCCTCGAGATGGGACTGTGTAGAGAAGGCTCGAGCAGTATGGTTAGGGTAGATCGAGAGGATGGTGTGACACTTTTCGAATCGAGATCAGTTAATTGAGAATAGGGGTGAGGATAGTGAGATTAGTGACGTAGGAAGGACCTTTGATATCTGAGGACTTTTGATCAGAAGGGTTGGAAGGTTTGAAAGAAACTCACAGCTCTCGTATAAGGTTAGTGCTTTTTGACGGTCCAGACAGATTTCGGTCCTAATAGTCTTCGTAGTTATCTAAGTTTTATGCTAAGTTGTTGTTGCTTACATGTTGTGTGGAGATTCCACGTCAGTCTGTTGTGTAGGTATAGTACTAAGTATTTGACCTCTCAGTTGTTGATGCATATTGGTGGACAGGACGGTTTTTTAATGTGAACGTACCCTGAGTGCAATTTCTTTCATTCAGCCTTGTTCTCCACTTTTGCACCTTCTTTTTGATCGTCTTTGATAAGCTCAAGATGTTCTTGGAAGTTGGAGGTAGCTTGGATTGTGTATTGAGAACAAAACTGCGGTATAAACCGCGTAGGTAGTGAGGATGGTATTGAGGTGTGTTGGTAGGTAAGGCTTATAGAAGATATAAATGTTGAGACCAAGAATGTTCCCTTGTGGGATGCCAGCTTGTATCTGTCTATCCTATCGACAAGTAGTTGCTCTTCAGTTTTAACCTGCGGTGGTTTAGCTAGGATTTCAGGATAACATATCCTACCACTCCTAATTATCTTATCCTGAAATTCTGCAAAATATACAGCATTAATACACATTTAATGTTACATATACAACTGCAAAATATACAACATTAATATACATTTAAAAAATTTACTGTATAGTTTGTTAAAGTACCTAACAATTGAGACAGCACCATGTTATGGAGATATGACGCATGAAGACCATGAGTGTCCATGCAGGCAGCTAAGGTTCTATGATTTATGTTGAATCATGCATAATTGATCTAATATCATTATTGTCACTACCTCTTAGCTCTTGGCCATTTTGAGTTTCGCATATCTCTTTCATATAAGTTATATAAATAAGTTTCGTAAAGTGCATTAGTTGTGGCGGTTTGACAAATTGCAAGTAAGTAATTGCAACATCATAAGCAAAATGAGCATGATATTTTACAATAAAGCATTTTTATGCTTTAAATGTAACCATGTTTATTACAAAATATATTGCAGATGGTTTCTTCTTCGTACTTTTGAAGAAAACCAATGCTTGCAATTTTAAGCAATATTTTTTAGAATTCTTTAGTGAGGCCACTCTTGTTTTATACCGGGATTTATGCTTACAGAATGCTTAAAAGTTTTATCATGATACGTTTACGTCAACTTTCGCTTTTTCGGGCCTTCGACGTGAGGTTATGCCTGCCGAGACGTACCCGGGCGAATCTGAAACGGGAGAAAACGTTGTGGTCGATTATAATTCTCGTGCTTGGACAAGATATGTCGTAGCCAATACAATGGCCAAATCGATGTTTTTGTGAGATTTAGCCGTCTTCAATAAAGATTAGACGTTCCATTCCTTTTCGCGTGGAAGAAAGTGAAATTACCAAGGTCTAGACCATGCCCATTCGACTCCCGTTACAAGTGAACACGAATGCTGGAAAAGTCTTTGATAACGTTCTCCCGTGAGAGATTATAGGTTTTAAAAGTTGAGCCTCAACCCAGGGAACATGAAGGGCCCAAATCTGTTCTGATCGTCAGATTCGTGAGCCGAGCTCAAATATCTACATTATGCGATATTGCTCTTACTAAAATCTGTCCGTTTGATTCAACGATTGGTTATACTTTTCCATCTACTTTTCTCTTCAGATTCTATTTTACCTCTTTAAACTAAACATGCACACTTAATAAATAAATTCTTAATCTGTAAAAAGTATTATATATTTTTAGTTAATTCGTTAGTTTCCTACCGTGAAATTTCTTGGCTGTAAAAAATAGTTCACGATATTTTATGATATATAAAATTGGAAGTTGGTTTTGCAAATTACATATGCTTTCACTGTTATGTAGAAATAAATAAATAATAGATATATGGATATGTAAAACAACACATAGATAAGGGAGATTGATTGATTGATTGATTAAAAGTTTTATTTAACCACGCAAAGTTAGGTGTTGTGGACCTTTCATCCACTTAACGTGAGTTGTAAATTTTACATTATACATACAAATTATCAGACTTTGTTGGTCTTTACAATTTATTTTACAAATATAATACCAGAAAAAATAAAGGTTTACACATTTTTACTAAATATTCCACAATACAACAATTGTTGGTTTATACATTTATAATGCAATATGTATTTATCTATGTAAGAAGTCAATTAAAAGAAAAGATAAACAATAAAAACTTTAATTTGATGAAAGAGTAGAATTATGATCGAGGGGTAGAATAAAAACAAAATTCCAACTTTGCCAAGCTTTCGACCCGGGCTTCAAGGTCATCATCAGGGCCTATATTTTAAAACAATTTAACAACAATTAATTAACAGTTATTTTATAAAAACAAACAAAACAAATAAATACATAAAAAACAATATAGTAAGTAGTTACCTATGCAAAAAATATAATTGTTTGTTTGCTATTTCATAAGACCATACCGTGATGTAGAGTGTTTGTTGTGCAAATTTGAACACCTTCCAATAGCTGTGAGATAGATAGGTAGATACAGATTAGATGTAGACAGATAGATAGGTAGATAACTAGATAGCTAGATAGATAAATACGTAGACAGATAAAGAGAGAGAAAGAGAGAGAGAGAGAAAGAGAGAGAGAGAGAGAGAGTGAGAGAGAGAGAGAGAGAGAGAGAGTGAGAGTGAAAGAGAACGTCCTTAGTCGAAAATGTTTAGCAATTCAAATCATTGGACCTTTAAAGACATTTTTCTCGTAAAGAATAAACAGAAGCACTTTAGGTAATGTTTTAATAAAACTGTTTCCTATACGACAAGATTAATTGACAGGGATACAAAGCTTTCTACGTGGTTTTTCAGGAATTACGAGGTAATACGTTTTCACGCTCGAGGCCCACGTCAACGTTTTCTCTTCACTGTTTGTATCACTAAGGCGATGTGACAGGTTAAACTTTTTTTTCATTATTTGGAGACCCTTTCCATCATCCGTATTATATTAGGCTATCCTTAGGGTTTAACGAGTCAATTTTTAAAACCAGAAACTATGCTTTCAAGTTAAGTATGTATTTTTCAATTAATTAATATTTATGAAAGGTATTGAAAATAATACTAATAATTTAGAATAATAATAATAAAAATAATTGAAAAATGTTAATTGGTCAATCGGACCACGAACTGTACTGTATTTAAGTATGTATGTATTTTGTAGATAGATAGATAGATAGATAGATACATAGACAGATAGATAAATAGATAGATAGATAGAGAGAGAGTGAGAGAGAATGAGAGAGAGAGAGAGAGAGAATGAATGAGCAAGGGAGAGAGAGAGAAAGAGAGAGGGAGTGGGAGGGGGATGGGGAGGGGGAGCGAGAGAGAGTTAGAAAGAGAGAGAGCGAGAGAGTGAGAGACAGACAGACAGACAGACAGAAATTGCTGTTTCGTGGAGAAAGAATAATTATTAATTTTTTTATTTGTTGAAACCAAGTTTTGTGACAAGTTCATGTATTAATCATTTCAAATTATTATTCTGACATCGATAACAATTAATTAAAATGCTACTGAACAGCTTGAAACAACATTTAAACTAGCTAAACTTAGAGTAGATATTTCGCGAAATACGCAGTCAATATAGTTGATCTCGATGTTTACTTTTCCTCTAATATAAAGAATGTAATATACAGAATATACATTTAATATACAGAATATAAATGCTCTAATATACAGAATATCAATTTGTACAATAAAAATTGAACTTTTTTCTGATGAAAGTGAACTCTTTTCAAACCGAACTGAAATTTTTACAAACTAAGTTGAATAAGCTTTCAAAAAAATGAAAAAGTTTTTTAATTTTTTTAAAATAAAACTGATTTTTTTAAACCAAATGGAAATTTTTATTTTTTTATTTTTTTTAAATAAATTAAATAAATATTAAATAAAAATATTAATAAAATATTAAATAAAAAGTGCTTTAAATCCAATTTCCCTTTTTCCAAACCAAATTGTTTTTTTTTAACATTTTTTTTTTAAATACGAATTGAAAATATTTTTAAAATTTTTGTTTATAACCAAATTATAATTTTTGTACAATCAAATGGAACATGGCATGTTCAAATTTGAAAATCAAAATGGAAATCATTAAAAACCAAATTTCAGTTTTTGTCTAAAATATAATTAAATCATTTAGGGGCATCGGAGGCCGCAACGGTTAAGGCGTTGACACGGCGCTCATTATCTTAAATTAAAATTTATCTTTATTAAAATCTTTATTAAAATCTATTATCTTAATATAATATATTATTATCTATTATCTATTATCTTTATTAAAATCTATTATCTTATTATTATCTTTATTAAAATCTTTATTAAAATTTATCTTAAATTAAAGGTCCCCGGTTCAAATCCAGCGGCCCTGCATTCGAACCCGACATACTTACAGATGGACTTATGTTTTTCAAAAATACCGATAACCCGGAAGTTGATATGACCTCTGCTGTAGCGAACCCTAGTAAAAAAAATTAGTTAGTTGAAAATATTTCATGTCAAATTTTTTTATTCTAAAGAAAATCGACCTTTTACTCAAATGAAATGAAAGTACTTAAGTAGTAGTACAAAGGTAAATTGATTATGAAACCATGACGATATTGGTCTATGGAAGACTTGAAAAATTGTTTGACATACAAAAATTAAGTCAACTAAATTTCATAATTACGACCGTACAAATTACATCCGCTTGACTGTTTTAGGAATATATGAGCAGCATCTCATAAATAAAACTAGGGGTTTACTTTCATTGTGATAGATGACAATGTAGATATCCTTGTATGTACTCCCTGACTGATGTACTGCTTGTAAAGTGGCTTGTACGAATCCAGAAAGAATTTTCTACTTTTTTTTTGTGTCGTCAGTTCGTATGCAGATGACAACAAAGATAATTAAAGACAAATGTGAATTTGTTTTGCCGATGCGGTCGGGTCTGAAGTGAAATATTGCCTAAGTCCAAATCTTGTTGACATTCTTCAAATTTTTAAAATTTAAGAATACTGAAATATATTTGTTTCAATTATGATGACTTCATCTTAACATAGCTAATATTATAAAAAAAATCAACGATTTGAACATTTTTAACAACCTTTGCTAGCAATCTTTAGTTTTTTATATTGAAATCTTGTGAAATTTCAACAACATTGAAATATATTGGCAATATATGAGAAAGGTATAATTGTAGCTGTGATCTGCCATGTAACTTACCTTCTTGACTGAACACTTGACAATGTGGAGTGTTCTCCAGATCGTGGATCAAGATTTAGTTTGCAATACTGCTTCGGTCTTCCCGTCTCATCCCGATATGTTTGGCGAATGGCGAAATTGACAGATCTGCTCGAGGATTTTGTCGCTTTCTCCCCGATTTACCAAGTTGGCGAAAAAAACCTTTTTTAACAAATACTTCGTTAGCGTTTTAGGAGAGGCGGGTGCTCCTTTCCCTTTCGCTCCTTTTGTCGAGGAGAGGGTCGGTTCCCCTCTTCCTCGCGCTTCCACTCTGGACCTCCTTCCAGACAAGTGCACTTCTTAGGCGTCCTCCTTGAGCCAGCAACAGTCTTGTGTCCAGTGCCATGTCGTTCGGAGGGTTCCTCCTTCTTTTACTGGCGGCGTCCGCCAGCGCGATCACAAACTCACAAGAAGCCCAGCACTATTCGCAGTTGCAGGTTTGAAGACTATCTTTTAATATATACTGTTGTACTATTCATCGTGTGTATGTTGGGGTTGATCAATCAGCACAAGTCATTTAGGGTTAGTTGAACAAAAAAAGTAAATTACTAAGAAAAGAAAGGGTTAAAGGAGAAAATTATCTAGTTGAAAGTGTCAATATTTATTTATACGTATACTTTTTTTAAACTTAATAACCAGTGCTATTGGCCAAAAATAGTTTAATAAAAAATAATAAATTTACTTACACCAAATTTAATGTTGCAAATGGAAGAGTCAGTTTTTTAAAAATTGCTTTTGAGACAATCAAGGGTGATTTGGGGGATGGGTTCATCCATGCGATCAGTGATCAAAATTGGTTGATTGTGTGATTTCAAATGAAGCTGAAAGACGTGTGTCTATGGAATCTTGAATTTGGAGTGGCTCCAAGCGAATAATGCGTATATTTGCGTATTATAGGTTTTTAATATACAA
This sequence comes from Cimex lectularius, assembly GCF_000648675.2. NCBI lineage: Eukaryota > Metazoa > Arthropoda > Insecta > Hemiptera > Cimicidae > Cimex > Cimex lectularius. The sequence continues at coordinate 1,243,057 of NW_019392662.1, forward strand.
ATTGTACAATGATAAAATACTTTATTATTCCGGAAGCCAATGAAGCTACATAAAACTTCTTTTATTGTGTAATACAAAAAATGAATAAGCTTTCTTACTACAATACTGAATCAAACAGAGTAATATGATACTTATTATAATCATGATGATTGATAAAATTAGAAAAATGACACGTTCAGGACTTTTTGCCTGAAAATAACAATTTAATGAACTTAGTAGTTTAAATGTTTAAAATACAACAATAATAATACAATTTTACATTGAAAATGAGGGATAAAGTGAATTACAAGGAAAACACTGTACCTTCGTCGTGCTTTCATTCTCACCAAATTGACCATTTTCCGAAGAAGAATTTTTAAACGAAATTGAAAGGTTTTAAAAGCGACTTGGACTTTTTTTTTTCAAATGAGTTGAAATTTGTTAAAAGCAAATTGAACTTTTTCCAAGAGAACATGAACCATATTCAAATCAAATTTGGAGGATTTTGAAATTATATTGGGCATGTCAATGACAAAATTAAAATATTTTCAATTCAAATTAAACGTTTTTTACTTAGAAATTGAAGTATATTCAAACAAAATTGAAATTTTCAAAACCAAAATTGACTGTTTTCAAACAAAATTGAAATTTTATGTCAACATATAGTTTTTTATAACGAAAATGAACAATTTCCACATCGATTTGAAATGGTTAAAAACCAAACTGAACTTTTTTCAAACTAATTGAAAATTCTTAAAGTCAAACTGAACTATTTCCAAATTGAATAAAAAATTGATATTATTTCAATGAAAATAGTATTTTTTTCCGAAGGAAATTCAACTTCCAAACCAAATGAAAATTATTTCAAATCAAATTTGACTTCCTCCAAGCCAAATTAAAATATATCAATTCAGTTCAATTTTTTTTAAATGGAATATAAAACCAATTAAATTTTTAAAACGAAATTGAAAGTATTTCAAATCAGGTAGATTTTTTTAATCTTAAATAATTTTTTTCAGACAATTTAACTTTTGTTAAACCAAATTGAAAGTATTTAAAATAAAGTAGAATTTATTTCAAAGGAAGTTGATCTTTTGAAATCAATTTTATTTAAATTTAACTTTTGTTAAGCCAATTTGAAAATATTTCCAATCAATGTGAATTTTTTTCAAAGAAAATTGAAATATTTAAAATAAAATAGTAGTTTTTTCAAACAAAATTTATTTGTTTAAATCAAATTAAAAGTATTGCAGATCAAATTTCGCTTTATTTGGTCGAAATTAAACTGTATCCAAACCAAATCATATATATTTCAATTCAATTTTTACTTAAAAATGGAATTCTTTCGTAATGTTTTTGCTTTTTGTTTTTCGTTTGATGTTTTTCTTTAACAAAATTTAAAAATTTAAAGCCTTTCTAGACCAGCAGCCCAATTCAAGATATATACTCTTCCGAATAAAATTTACCTCCTCCAAACAAAATTTATTATTGTTGTTTTTATTGTTATATTTGGTTACATAATATTGTTTTAGACTATTTACAAAGGTAAAGACATGCATTTTGGGTTAATAATAATAATAATAAAAGAAATAATATTTTTATTAAACAGTAATTATGGGAAAGTTATCTGTTCCTTACAATTAATATACACATTATATTGGTGGTATTAAACAATTTCCACGTGGTTTGGGGTGTTAAAAGTAAATTTATTAATCAATATGGCCTGGAACCACAACCTAATATATTAAATATTTTCAATGAAATCAATAATTATATATTCAATGAAATATTACAAACATCGAACTTAATTCGTCTTATTTGTATTTAATGGGTTGAAGAAAGTGTTAGGGTATCAGTGGGGTGTTATTAGAAGGCGTTTTTCAGTAGATGTGAAAGCCAGACAATCAGAAGGCACTGGCTAATATCAGCCCTCTACCTCCATTATCCACAGTGATTTGTACAAAGGCAGTTAACTCGACGGTAATCGATAATTCTCCACTTCCTTCTTTTTATTTTCGTTTCTATTATTGCCGGTCAAGGGTCGCGTTTTCGGAAAGGAAGAGGCGATCCTCCCGCGGCGGCCGTGGAGGATTCGACCGTCTTCTGCACCCGGCGTAACTTTCACATGTAAAAGTACGTACAACGTACGGTGGGCGTTGTGTGGGAACTGTAGACGCCACGTCTTCACACTAGAAAGGGGGCTGAATTAGTATCGTTTACTCCTTTTTTCTCTCGATTGAATGAATAAACAATTGAAGAAAAAAAAAGTATCCGATGACCTTTTCGGTATTCATTTCGAAAGTGCTGTAATGTACTGTCTCACATGGTCTCGCACATAGGGGATAAAAAATAATTAAAACCCGTTGACGAACAGGTTTGAAACAAAAGATTCACGGAAATATCACAGACGAATAAACAAGCTTTACTGTTCAAACAAACTGAATTTATATAACGGATTCTCATTCTGGATTAAATTTATCTTAATATATAATCTGACTGTCGTGACTCGAAAATAAACAAAAGAAAACATTACATAAATCTTTTGAGGCTACTGCGGTAGAAAGGTCGCAAGGAAATGTTCTTTTGATGCTCACTTTCAAATATGTTGTTTTGTTTAAAGTAACAGTACGAAATATAACAGGAGTCTGTTTAGCCTACGTTGGTAAAAAAATTATCTTACTGAGCCTCGTCATGGTGTGCCATATTGTAAATAAATTGACGTTATCCTCATCTGGTGCACTCTCTTCTATAAAACCATAACAGTAATTAATCTTAAGTAAGGTTTGGGTTGAAATGAAAAAAAAAAAATAGTGTCACGAGCGGGATTCGAACCCACGACCTTCGGCTAAATAAGCCCCAGCTCTACCACTTGAGCTATTAGTAACGATAAATTCGTTTCAAAAAGAGCGTATTCTTAAATTGTTTAAAATAAATTTTTTCCAACAATCAGACAAGCAGGTAATTAAAGGTTTATAACGGAAGACAATACTTTCTGGTATAACTATTTGTCGTGATAGTTTGGTCATGAATAGGTGATTTGCAGGCAAGGAAAAGTTCGAGGTGATGTAGTATACTGTGCAGAAAACCAATATAAGTTTTATAGGAAATGAAGATTCACACGAAAACAGCGTTTGCTTATTCACCGCAAGAGATTATACCCTCAAGGTCCAAAAATGATGAAAATCATCATGAAAAATCATCTCCTGTTATTGTACGGAGATAACGTTTCTGAAGACACAAGGTTGCAGCAGACAATTCCTCAATATTCTTCCTCCTTGCTGAAGATCTAAATCATACACGAGTTCGTATTACAAAATTATTTTTTAAGACCAGAAGAAAAATTTGCTAGCAGATGTTATGCTAATGAATTTTTAATAAACCTTATTTTAAATTTAAATCATAACAGTTAGTATTTAGGTTGTTAGTCCGGGAGTCGTTGAAGTTGAGTAATGATCGATCAGTCAACGTGAATGTACACTATAGTTAAGTAAACAAACCAGCCTGCTTTCAGCTGAAGTTTGTCAAGAAAAGCCTGACCAATACTTTGCAGAAAATAAAGAAAACAGAAAGTGTTTATTATCGGTTGTGCAATAGCGACGAGTTAATTGGCGGTTCGGAATTTGGGAATCTTCCCAAAGCGGCTTCCCCAACTTTCCAACGAAGGTGGAGAACTTGTTCCGTTCTGTGTGAGAGTAAACGGGGGGCGTCCCGTCTCGCTGTAACGTATCGCAAAGCTTCCGGATCGGGTCGAAGAAAGTCGACGACGGAACTTGATTTACAACCTGTCTCCTCACCGAGTCAGGTCCAGCCGGTAGAAAAATAAATATGTATTTGAGAAGTACGCTGAATTAATTTGAGAGAAGGATGTGCAATCACTCGGGTTTATGTTATTTCTAACAATAGTTGATTTAATAAAAAAAAAAAAGAAAAAAAAGAAACATCGTAATAGCGCCGTGTTAAACCATGTATGACTTAAAACAAGTCGTTTAGATATAAAGTGGATGCTAATGAACTTTCTAAACACTTTCTTGGAACAAAAGTCTATTTAATTTGGCTTAGATTTGTAGCTTTTAACAACTGAAATTACAATTCAAACAGTCGAAAATGAGTGTTAATTACATTAGCAAAAGAAAAATAAATACATTTTCACAGTTCAACTAGATCCTTCGATTTTGGGCCATCTTTCTTTTTCTTAGTGTTCTGTTTTTCAGATCACATTTTCCAATCTTATGGATATTTTCATGCTTATAAATTGCGGTGAGTTCTTCTACCTTAATAGTAGTAAATTATTACTCGCCTCAATTTAAAAGCTCTATATCATTTAATGTTAATTTATTTCCTAAGTACTGATATTAAAATTCCATTTAATGTATCTCAATTTGAAACTTGTGCGAAAATTACCCGTCGCAATTGAAGACCGCATATAATTGACAAGCACAAATTGACTTTTAATTGAAGTTAAGTTTCTGAATGTGGAAAGGGCAAAAATGAAAATTTTTCACGCTGTACTTATTAAAAGTTCTACTCTAATTACAGCGTACGTGTTCGTTGCATACACATTACACATTCCTAATGTAATTTTCGTCTAGGAGATAAATTAATTTGTCCGAATCATGCAACAGGAATGCCTTTCTCTCTTGAATTGTCTTGATCCGGTAATCCGTCGGCAGTCTGGCTTAACATCTCCCTAAGGATGTTAATAAAATTACAATTAATGGTTTAACTTTTTTTCGTTCGTTTTTAATTTCTTTCTTGTACAGGGTCGTGAAAAAGTCGAATTCATAAATATGATTCTAGCTACTTGGAATCCTAAAGACTTTCTTCATTAGGTTGTTCGTTAATTTTAATAAAACTTCTGTTCTTTGTTTTTAAATAGGCCATTGTTAATAATAATGCCAGGTAAAAAACATAAAATAACAGTACATAGCAAACATGAAATAACAAAACATTCTAATGTAATGTAAAAATTAATACCTTCTGACAATGTGGGAAAATGCGAGTGGAAAGGAATCTAGAAGGGTAAGGAGACGAAAAATGGAGGTTATAACTTCATAACTTCATGTTTCTATTATTGTAGCCCTAAAGAGGTCATGGGATATTATGAACTAACTATTTACAATATTAAAACCTATGTTAATTCTTAATTTTTGACAACTTTTGGTTATTTTAAATTTGAATATTGTTTATTTTCTTGCTGACATTGTTATAGTGGGGAAAATTTAGGTTAAATTGGTAGTTTTAGTGACTGTATTGTTTAAGGATTGTAAGGGATGGTTAGGGGTGGTTAGGGATGATAACAGAATGGAGGTTATATTTTGTTGTAGAATGGGCGGGCCATATTTGTTATTGTATATTGTTCACTGCAAATACAATTCGTAATTTCATTATACTTACTTAAAAACCACGTATCAAGAGTACTATCGATAGGTGGCCTTCGGAGGATCAGGCCCGTAGAAAAAGGATCATCTTCACCCAATCATTGTTAGTTGCCACAAGGATGTGTCCAGTATGTAGAGAAAGGTTGTTCGATGTATCCCACCTAATTGAAGGTTGCAATTGCTTGGCTCCATATAGAGAGCGTCTAGGAATGCCACTAGATATTATAATTGTTCTTAAGGCGGCAGCGAGTATCTGGGTTTCCTATTCCGATTCTTGTAGGAAACAGTGTTCTTTTATTATATATTGTTGTGTACCTAGTGTGTATTGGGAGTGAATTTATTTATCAGCGTGAATATGTCGTGTAAGAAGGTTGATAGCGGAATATTGAGTACCCCATCGACCCTCAATTAAGTAGTATATGTATGATAAAGTATATGTATGATGGAAAAATATCAGTACTCCACCATCCAACCGAGTGAATGTATGTAAATATGTATGTAAATAAGAAAGAATGTATTTTAGAGTGAGTGAGCGTGTGAGTGGGTTTGGAAAAGGAACTGATTTCGTTGGGAGCTGAAAGTTGTTGATAACACCTGAAGTCAAACCTCAGCGTCTATACTTAAAAAATTAAGTTCATACTGAAAAGAACAAAATTTTTACTTTCCAGTTGGCCTTATCATTGGTTTTTTCAGAAAATTATTTTATAAAAAATATTAAAAAACAGAAAATATATGTGAATTATACTATTACAGGTTTTGTGTTGATTTTTTTTATAACGAACTCTCTACTTCTCGGACCATAGGCCATCAGCCATTGAAAAATACTACTGGAAGTACTTCTACAGCTCGCTTTCGACGAGACTGAAAAGTTTAATCTTCTCGGAGTAAATCCGTGAAATCGTGTTGAATGTAGTGTTTAGATGTTAATAGATTAACTGTCCGTACATTGTCAGTTTTGATAGCCAATTACCTGCGGTTCAAAGGGCGAAAATTTCCCAAAATTTGTCACTTGTAACACGAGTTAAACATTACATAAACCAATATAATGGAAAAACGAAAATATACCGACTGGCTCTTTGTTACGAAATATTCCGAGTCATCCCTGCTTTACGAAAGGCCGAAAAGGGAGAGCATCGTTTCGGACTAATAAAGCTACGTATAAGGATTGGTTTCGCACGGTGTACTCTGGGACATAAAAGAGGCGGATGCTAATAAAAGCCTTTCTACTTAAAAATACGACTTTATACTGACGTGGTGGGACAAAAAAGCGTCTGGAACACAAGGATCCTTATTGTTGAAATTGTACAAATTTGGAAAAAGATATAAGAGGGAAACATCAGACCTGCTTCCTGCTAGATCTCTATCATTTCAAGTGAAGAAGCGTTGCCCTTTGCGTGAGTTCAAATTCGAAATAATCGGCATTGGGTTGAAATTTTCCTTTTTAACCGTTTTCTCTCCCTCAATTGACAGTTTTGCTTTTAATTTCGACGAGACTTTATTTTGAAATATAGAACGAGTTACACGGCGCGGTCTCTGAGCAAATACAATGAGGGCGAAAGCCAGGCCGATGGTGATGATGATGATCACGCTATTTAAGAAAATCCCCGTGTACGGAAGACGTGAGCTCTTCATATCCAACAATCAGAGCATAGGAAGATCAAAATATGAGAACAAAACGAGTGTACGTTCTTATTACTTTTGAGTGAAATTGTTCTGGCTATTTGGAAAATAAGTTACTCCGGCCACGTTCGGGGCCTAACCGCGATCTGCGTTGGCATACAACGAAACGCGATGGGAAACCAGTTTCAGTTCAGTTTCATTCATGATTCATTAGAAATTCTCTTTTCTGACATTTTCACTTCAATTGAAAGCTTGTTAACTATAATTAATACAGGATTAAACATAATTAACATAGGGAATAATAAAATAAGGGGATAAAACAGGTTCGCTTCTGATATTATTTCATCATTAGAAAAGACCAAAACGTGAAACTAATAATGTTGATGATTTGACTAAAGTTGACCATAATGCATTATCAATCATTAGGTGGAAATTGTGATTAGGTAGAAACATTTTTACACTTTAAGTAGAGAATAACAACGTCAAAATGTACACTTAATAATTTTAACAATGCCATATAACAATTAGGAATTTTGTTTAAATTGGATTTCAGGAAATTTTCTGTTAGGTCTGTACAATTTATTTGATACGAAACTTATTAGTCGGTTGGGACGTAAACTACTCAATGGCAGGAGTTTCTGAACTTTATTACTTATATTAACAGTAGATCCAATAGCAAGATTTCCCAATGAAAACATGGTCAACTCGGTTATAGTGAAAGTAGCTCAACGGTTTGTCCAGGAGTCGTGGAGGTGCGGACAGTAAGACAAGGCCGACCACTTCCGTACAATACCCCCGACTGAAAACGATGATGGTAAAAACCTGTAGAAATGTGGCATCCGGACTAGTCTAATTGGCGTAATCCTTGCAGGTTCAACTGTTGAACTTTATTTGAACGAGTTGAGTCAAGCACGAACAGGCTTACCTTTGTGTGTCCTGGGGGGGATAAGAGACTTAACCCACATTAAGCCGGTTTTGCTAATAAATCATTAATTCAACTAGGTTAAAAATATTGCCCTTTTATTATTTGTACATAGTTTCCTTTTTTATTCTTTGCAAAGGAATCGACCAATTGTTGGGGAAAGGCCTGGCTTACTAGAGGTAATATTGTTAAAAGCAGATCTATGCCAAAGTTTTGTACAATTTCATTTGGGTGCTTCTTTCTTTTGCAATGTCGATCTAGTTTTTCCTCTGGTTTCAACTGCATGGATCCATTTATTAGACCTCTCGTACGCCTGTCTTTCGGTCCATTACCACTATTTGGACTCTGGCGATTATTTTATAATGCCTTTTAGTTTTACGTAAAATCCTATTGCTCCCTTTGTCATTTATTCTTAAGTAAAGCTCGGTTTTCTTGGTAGATTATTGGTTTTTGGCCAAATTTGTGCATCATATAGCAAACGGCATGCAGGACGCAAAGACCCGGATCTTCAGCGCAGTGTCCTTACTGCTCGGTTTTGAAGAATAATTTGAAGCTTTTAGTATTTTTCCCAGGCTGACGCGATTCGGTGTTTCTCCTTGGTGATGGTTCGATCCCTGAAAAACGAAAATTATCCAAAGTGCAAAGTATTCCCAATTCTCTTCACCTCACTACTTCTACGTTTAGTGTGAAACCTTATTTTACCCTGAGGACATTTGAGGTAGGTATTTGATCAGATAGACACCATTAATCCTAATTCCGCAATTTTCCGACTACAAATATGGGCATTGACGCAAAAGGAAGTTCCAAAATATGAAAAGCTTTTAGTATACTGCCAAATATACCAAGCTGCCTTAATTAATAATTAGTGTGAAGTATTAATACCGGCATACTAATTATGGACCTGTAAATTATGGTTTGATCGATTGATCTACCATATTACTCGCCTGACTAAACCAATCGACATTCCTTGTTAAATTAAGAATTTACCGGTTTCACTACCTTTTTGGATAGTACGCAAACCAGGATGTCCGGTTGTGAATCATATTCATGATTGGAATTCGGAAAGAGTCGTTCAGCTCGGACGATCTCGTTACAAAAAAGTCTACCGTTTCTTGATCGGAGATGCTTCGCCTCGGCTATCTACCGACTTGGGGATGTAAAGAGGTCAAGATCGCGACCTTGGGAACTTTCATTCCTCGAACCTTCCACTCATTTTTCTTCTCATATCTCCATTACCATTCACCCTTTCGCTTTAGAGAAGCAGTATTCACGTTGATCCGTTTCATATCTCGGGATTCGTGAGTTGTAATTCAAAAGTCTTTGTTTTGTCGAAATGAATGCATGAAAGTTTCACTCGGGTATAATTTTCAAAACGTCTTGAATTGAATATTTCTACAATATTGTTTTACCAATGAACAGGTGAACTTATTTAGAAATCCAGTTTTGAAGAAAACAAGAGTTTAAGACATTTTATTTGTATTTATTCACTCTGTATTAATTGATTATCGGTTTATAATTTATATATAGTCTCAAGAGCTTCTTTGTACAAGTATGATAAAGTATATATTTGTTTTTGCTTGTATTGAAAACAAAATGAATTGATTGATTAATTGATGAATGACGTACATAAAATTTCCCCCTCCATGAAATGCCAAGTAGCAAAAATTTTGTAGAATTAAAAATATTGTGCTCCCCTGTTATTTATAACTCACTGGCTAGCTTCAGGTTATTAGCCAGCTTCAAAAGCTTTGCCAGCGGCTCCTTGGTGTAGGATCTTGCTTGTGGTTTTTCTTGCAAGAACCTGCACCTTCACAGAAACATAAAATGTGTTTTGTGGTCTCCTCCTCTTCCTGGCAGTATCTGCACAGTCTGTACTTCTATCCGGTGCATATGCTTTCTTAAGTGGCAGTGCCCTGTCAGGAGTCCAACCAGAATTGGTTCGGTTGCGGTCGCCTTCCAATAATTCTTTTGTAAGTTTTGCGGATGGTTCTTTGATGAATCTCTCCGCGTGCCTCTTACCTGTGGTATTGTTCCACCAAGTTTTGAATCATTAAGGATCCATTTTAAGATGTCCTCTTTTGTGGCAGGCTGCTAGGCCGCAGAAGGGTTCTGGGCCCAGGGAGTCCATGTTGGCTCCCTTTTTGGCAAACATGTCAACGTTGTCATTGCCTCTATGCTCCGAATGTCCGAGGACCCATGCCAGGGTCAGTTCATTAGTGTCGCTGACTTCCGTCAGGGCCTCTATGCAGTTCCAAATAATCGCCTCGCATGAGGCTAAAGCCCTGAGTGCTACTAGAGAATATGGCTATCTTCCAGGAATGTATTCCTAGCGTTTTTATTTCTCTGGCACATTGTTCAATCGCTATGATTTCAGACTGAAAAACTGTAGCATATTAATCTTGGTTTACCGTCAGTTCGGAATTGGGGTTCATCCCAAAGACCCCAGCACCCGTATCCTTGTCGGTTTTGGAGCCGTCAATATACCAGTAGAAATTTGCCTTTAGTGGTGTTCCTATGGCCCTTTCTTACCGTTCTGGTGTAAGTACTTTGTACTTATTGGTAAGTTGTATTTTGGAGTGGTTGCATTAATTGGCATACCATTATATTAAATGTGTTATTGAGTTATTAAGATATTAAAAATATACGTAAATGATCTATTTTTCATATGCTTTTTTTTCGTATTCGACGAGATTTTCATTTGCTAAATATTTCTCCAACGAGTTCTCATTCTTGCTTAATAACGGTTGATCGTTTTTTTTAAATGTCAAAGATCGGTATAAAGACAGAGCAGATAGGTTATCAATTTAACATTACCTTGATAGAAAGGCTTCTATGAAATTGAATTTTATCCGTCTCAGACCACTTTTCTGACCCTTTCTTTCTCAAGATAACCTGTTACTTCGTATCTAATTCTTTTGTGAACAGTTCAATTACAAGAGACTAACACGTGGTAAATAAATCGAAACCTAATCTTAAAAACGTTTATGAAATGGCACACTTGCAAAATTGCTTTTAGACCACTGGAAGTGATAGTACGAGATAGAACGAAACAAAACTTCTCGATTTTAACACACCCAACTCGTCTAACAGATCAGGACAGTTTGCGTTAATACGGCTACAGAAATATCCACTGATGATTTAATACTTGACTTAGAGAAATTTCATTTGGTACCATTGGACATATCGAAAAGCGATTTCCTCTATACTATCTGTTATTGTGCTATAAGGTGGAAATATAAGTGAACAACCAGGGGCCTATTTCATAATGCAATACAAACTAATACTATCAGTGTAGTATGTAATTTGTGCAATTTTTTTTCATAATAAAAAAATATAAAAGTAAAATTTGTAAGTCGAAACAAGAAAAATATGTTTAAAATACAAGGAATTCTGTTTCGTAAACAGTCACTAATAATGCAAATATTTGTAAAATAATCGTCTTTATTTGTACTTTTCAATTAATTAATCTTTAATTAAGGTTTTGGTTGAGATAAGAAAGTGAGTGTTACGAGCGGGATTCGAACCAACGACCTTCGGTTAAATACGCCGCTGCTCTACCACTTGAGCTATCGTGAATTCGATCCACTCGGACACCAATTCCCCATCTCAACCCCACGTTTTTGAATTTTCCCTCATTTTTGCCATTTTTCAAGTGGTAGAGCTGGGGGGTTGAGATTTGGAAGTTGGTGTCTGAGAGGATCGAAGTCACGATAAGTTAAGTCCTCCTTACGTCAGGAATTACTTGACTTGTCATTGCTTTTTTTGACGGTTATCAACCCTAACGGTTATTTAAGCCCTTTACATTGCTTTATTTCGAGATTTTCATCAGCTAAATGTGCTCATGAATGTAATTCGTAGGTTTGATTAAATTGAATTTTATGCTGCTTTTTTTCCATGGATATGTTTTTAGGCTGAATAAACAAATTTTTTTGTCTGACAGATTCCACTTCTTCAATTTTGCGTTTCAGGGAAATGTTATGGGTTGGATTAGGTTGTTAAAAACTGTTATGTTAAGTAAGGTTAGGCTTAGGGTTAGGGATGAAATAGGTTAGCATAGGATTAGGGGGTAAACTAGGTTAGGTTAGGTCGGGTTAGTGTTATGGATGGATTAAGTTAAGTTAGAATTAGAGTTAGGATTAGGTTAGGATGGGTTAAGGTGACGGGTGCGAAAGGCTTGGCGGATGAGAAGAGCCCTGAAGTGGTTATTCAGTGGCAGAACAAAACAATGTGCTCTAACATCTCTGTAGTTTCGTTGATGATGTCTGTCGAAATCCGAAATGTTTAGCTACATTGGCCTGACAGTACCTCCGTTATCCTATGGTTCGGTTAGCTAGGTTAGGTTAAGTAAGGTTAGGGTTTCCTTTCTATACAGTTTTGGATATACATCTATTATTAGCAACTGACACGTGGTCAGTAAACCAAACCGCAAGGAATTTTGGAACGGGTCCAACGGTTAACAAACCCTTTACAATTCTAGTGCCAAGGTAGGTTCGTACTTGCTTGCTTTTTGACCATAACGCATTTAACTTGATTAGCACAGTTTGCATAAATATTCTTGTTATTATCATATCATCATCTTTTTATTTAAGCAAAGGTTTTTTAAATAGCTTTTTGATTCGCTTTCATTTCTTATTGTCAAATGTCCTAATGATGTTCACTCAGTGTTTTTGAGTGCTGATGCAACCACTGACAATATCTCAAGCGATCATCTTTCCAAGCTGTAATTTTCCATACTTAATAATTATAAATTCACCGAGTCTAATTTTTCTGTTCAAGACGTGGAAAAATGTGGTGATGCGTTTTATAACAGGACTTGGGGGCTTCCTGGTGTAGGTGGGACTTCCTCGGTAACCGCTGACCAAGCCTCCTGGCTTCCGCGTGTGTCGCTACCCTTAAGTAAGTCCTGAGCCATCGGAAAATCCCCCCCGGGGTGAATATTAAAATAGAAATCGCCCTCCCCGGGTGTCATTTTTACAACTGATTTCTAGAAAATTAATAGCCAATTATAATAATGCAGCAGTGACAGACACTTTCACGGGCGGACAATGGAATCCGGGGATCGATGCGAGTTCGACACGGGTTTTGTCGACCCGAGGAAAGGGAGGCTGGGCTCTTTCTTCCTTTTTTTCCATCTGTAAACGGTGTTACACGGTCTGTGTGGGATCCAGATCGAGTCCGGCATTCTTCGAGAGGCCTCCACCGTCCATTCTAGAAAAGTAAAAGTTACATTAAGCAAATTTGCCATTTCCGGGACTAGTCGGACTTAAAATTCTCTTACTTCAGTCATCGAAGAAAATTAAAAAGTGAAAAGCTACAAGTGAAAGACTATTTGATGTCTCTGCTGAAGAACATACCTCATTAACGAATTACCCAAATCGCAATACAATCAGAAATTATTTTAATATACCAATAATTTTGGCGTTAAAAAAAAAGAAAGTCTACTTACATTCTCTTTTTTTTAGGCAAAGTGACATTTTCACCAAATTCATTGATATTCCTGTTTTAAACAAATAATTAAGTAAATTTTGATCCACCTCTTCTGAATTAAGTCCACGAATGGAAATGTGTTAGAACACCAATGATATGCAGACCAGTATTACTTGCTGTCTCCATCAGTCAGTCGCCATCTTCAGGTTTGGCTTTGCTGTCAAAAAAAAATTAAAATTACAAAAATTTTCTTGATCTTATGTTGATTAATTTTACAGTACGAAAATATCGCTGAACATCTCAAGTTAAAATCCTACAACTATGAATTTTGGCCATTACTTTTTACTTTGCAGTCTTGCTGCTTATACGGGTAATGGCGATATGCCGAAACGCAACAAAATGTTAAGAGACAAAATTCAGGTTGTGAGATTTATTCTATGGTACAAAAAGTAAGATCGCGGGGATGAATTTGCATTTTAGAAGTTTCCTGGCATGCCAAATTTTGATGTTTTGGTTTGAAAGACACGCTTCTCCATTTTTCCACTTCAGAGGTGAGTTTGTGTAAAAATTAACAAAAATAAAAAAGCGAAGTGGTCCAAATGAACAAACTTGGATGATCGGAAAAGACCTAAACAATAAAAATAGTGAAATTAATTTATTATTTCGTTAGTTATTTTAGTGAGGAACCCTGCAGGACCTGTAATTCTGTCGTTTTCAGACCACAAAACCCACCACTGAAGATGGCGAGAAAACCAGAACGTGTCGATCAGTTTAATTTGTAGTAATGTGTGGTGATTAGTGACCGTTAATCGATAATTATTCAGAAATCGTGAGATGCGGTCTGGTGTGATGTAGGTTTCAGAAAAACATTTTCTTTATCGTGTCAACGTTTCGATCTTTATTGAGATCATCTTCAGGGCTCAATAAAGATCGAAACGTTGACACGATAAAGAAAATGTTTTTCTGAAACCTACATCACACCAGACTGCATCTCACGATTTCTGAATAATTAATTTGTAGTTTTGAAAATTTTTAATTCGTTTGGTTTCACAGACCTATTTAGGCATTTTGCTAACTGCAAGGGTTTAAGCAGGTTGAGGCAAGACACCAACCACTGAAGGTAAAAGGCCAAAACCTCTCCTCAAATAGCTAGGATAAGCAGACCCAAATGGTCGGACATAGCAGAGCTAAATTGACATTTGTCATGTTGAGACATTTCTTCTTGTTTTATGCACCTCTAGCTCGGTAGTTTCAATCACTTTTGTTATTTGCATTTCGGCCATAAGGCCGTTGGTAAAGGTTATAAGCTGGGTGAAACAAGATAACCAACCCAACACTGAAGATGGCGAAATGCTGAAACGCGTCTGATGAACCAACCACAACAAGGATGATAGGTAACGGCTAACTTACAGGTTCATCATTCCTCAGACAACACGGATCAATCTCATTTTAATAGTTTTAAATGCAAAACACGTACGTTTAACACAAACATTACTCGGTGGCGCTTTTCCCCTTGAAAAATATTATTTTAAAGAAATCCATTACATTTCGTGGTCTGATTGACCAAATAACTTATTTCAATTAATTAATCTTTATGTAAGGTATTGATTGTGATAAGACAGTCAGTGCCAGGAGCGGGTTTCGAACCCACGACCTTCGGCTAAATACGCCGCTGCTCTACCACTTGAGCTGCCGTGACTTCGATCCACCTTTCGAATTTTCCCTCCTTTTTGCCATTTTTCAAGTTAGTGTCCGAGTGGATCGAAGTCACGTTAGCTCAAGTGGTAAAGCAGCGGGGTATGTAGCGAAGATTGTGTGTTCGAATCCCGCTCGTGACACTGACTTTTTTATCTCAACCAATACCTTACATAAAGATTACTTAATTTTAAACAAAATTGAAATTGGAAACATAGGGCAAAGTCTATCGGTTTTGATAACATTACTAAAAAAATCTGTATTCTTAGCTAAAACAGTGAATTTTTAATTTAAAAAAAATCCAGGGTACCTACCAGTTTTCCTCTCCTTCAGAACTTTTCTTCAATTTTCTCAACTTAAATGACTTTCCTCTCCCTGCAGCTCATCCCAAACTTATCCAATCCTCTGTGTTGGTAGAGAAAGTTTGAACTTAAATCTTATTATTTGTGAAAACGGTAAGAATTCAACTCTATATCATGCCCGTCTTCATTTTCGCTCGGTGAATCAATCTCAATAAAAGCTTTGATATTACGTTGAAGAAAGTTTATCGTACTTCCTTATTATTGCATGATTCTTTTCAGGAGTAAAATTTTTTACATTTTACAGATAGTGTAATGGAAATAGTCTGTTTTGGCCTAATAATAGTTGTTTATATTGTTCTAAGTTGTCCAAATATCATGAAATCATTCGGGCGATTAAGACTTAGCCGTTTGTTAAACTATCGGACATTTCCGATTCACGGATTTATTTTTCTTCTATTTTCTAGATTTCTCTTCCTTACTTCGGTAAACGGACCTGGTTTAATGTTTTTTTTTTAATAACGAAAAACGAATATGACGTAAAAGGAATCCCAACTTTTCCAGTCGGCAGGGTTAGATTTTCCTCAAAAAAGTCGTTTCCCCACAATCTATTATTTACGGGAATTTCCAAAATTCACGACGTGATATGTCCTTTGTCGAAGAATTGCTCCTTTGGTCACGGGTAATCCATTTCGTTTCACATCTATTTGGCGCCGTAGACATATAAGTTTCGTTATAACAACACGGTCAATGTGAGTGCCATTTGGATTCCGATTCACCGCCCTAGTTTTGGAATGTGGGCCTAAATTATCCAGTTTCGAAAAAACATGTCGTAACTATGATTTCGGAATAAATTAATTCTTCTTGACTTGTTTTGAAGCAGAATTTTGCCACCCTCCACAGAAAAAAAACCTTACTTAATAACAAAGCGTACGTTTCATATAAATTAAATGGCAAAACAATAAAATGGTTCATTTCGTCTCTTCGTGCTATCGAAAAAACAAAACCTATTCGATCACTAGACAACGCCCCCAGCTTGCTCAAAAGGAAAACATTCTCCAGACCATCATTTTTTTAATTTGGTCACATTTTATTTTTTATTAGAATATCTTTAGAATGAGAGAGATTGTTAAATAACCTTTAATTACTGCTTTAACATAAAGAGCCGACATTTACAAATGGAGAGGAAGAGATTTTCAAAGACGGTTGGTGTTGTTCAGTAAATTTGGATAAAGTTCATGGCGATCAAGAGAACAACCGGGTTTCCTTTTATAAAAACAAAGGTTTTCCTCTTAACTGAATTAGCGAACCTACACTTCGTCGGCTCAAAATTACAGACGGTTTCATCACTGTAAGTGAGAACGTTTCTGAAAGGATAAGTGGTTCGGCCAAATCCTGTCATCACGGGATAGCGGTGAGGTCAACCCGTTCCATCAGTCTCGAAATTGGAGTAGCATGGAAATTGATATAATTAAGATTGCTAGCTTAAAAATCGTTTTATCGGTTTTATAGCACGCCAAAGATATTTTAAAGCAAAGAAACTCTGTTGTTGAGATTACAAGTGGACTTTCTTTTTAACTAGATCTACATTTCAGATAAGCGACGTTCTTAGGGTAAGATTGTTGTCTAACTTGATTTTATCGATACTTGGAAAGAGTGGTGATTTGAGAGAGAGTAAACAAGTAAGTATGTGTGAGAAGAAAGGTCCTGAGAGTGTATGTGTGAGAGAAAGAGAGATTGGGATGGCGGGAGCGGGAGAAAGATACAGAGAGAGGGAGAGAGAGAGAGAGAGAGAGAGAGAGAGAGAGAGAGAGAGTGAGAGAGATAAAAACGAAGACAGAGGAAGGGGGTAAATTTGTAAATTGATGGATGGTAGATATAAACATATATATAAAAATGAAATTCGTCACTACATAGATTCAGATAGATTGTAGAAAATTCCTTATACAAGAAAATTGAAATAGATCGACTGAAAAAATGAATAAATAAATAGTAGCATTGATATACAGAAAGATTGATGTACAAGTAGATTCAGATAGATAATAGCTATATTGAAAGATAAATAGTTAAATCGTAGATAAATGGATAGATTTATAATATCTAGCTAGAAAGGTAGACACACAGATACGTAAAATAGCAGACACAGACAGAAAGATAAGTAGAATGGTAGATACATACAGATATTTATATATCTACTTATATAAATAACAAAGATAATTAAATACTTACGTTAGATATTTTAATGGATATATAAAATTTTTAGATAAAGATGATAGATAAATGATAAATATATAGATAGATGGATACATGGAAAGTGAGATAGAAAGGTTAAGATAGATGGATTGATTTATAACTACAGATAGATCATAGATAAATAGATATAGGCAGATAGATAGATAGAAAGGTTGATATATATGGATTGATTAATAAATACATATAGATCGTAGATATAAAGATAGATAAATAGATAAAGCAGTTATAAATGCTAGAAAGACAGACAGATAGATGCGTAGATAAAAATGTACAAATAGATAGATTGAAACGATAGAAATGCTTATTTAGATTGATTGATTTATAAATACAAATAAATCGTAGATAAAATGATGTATAAATAAGATAAATAGCTTGAAAGGCAGACGTAGGTAAAATAGTAAATCCCACAGACCGTTAGAAAGAACGATAAACATGAGGTTAGATAGATAAATGGATATATAGAAAGATGGACAGTTCTTGGGAAATAGGCTGAGCAGATTAACCATCTTCTTTCTCCATCCGCAGTCTTTGCTGTTAGGATTGCTGTAACAAAATCGCCGAAACATAGTTCCGGTTTTAGTGTGCAGGTAGTTCTTGTATTGAAGACTATACAAGCCCGGGGTCGGTCTCTCATGACCTCTGGTATATTACCTATGTTTGTTGGGGTTTTATTCCTCTCACAGTCCCTTGGTATACCCAAGGTTCTTGGACCAGGGCGACGTCCAGTTCTCCCTGTCAAACCTCCTGCACAGTGTGGCCGATGCGGCCTTTGCATGCTGAAGGTAGACCAAGAGTACCCTTATTCCTCCCTGTCCGTCTGACATTGGGCCGAAGTGGATGGAGTATCCCTGTGTGGGATATCTTTCTCCATTCGGTCTACCTTCTGTTGGCCTTATATCCTTTTGAGCGGGCTTGTGTAATCCTCAGCGTCCTTTGCTGAGTGTGCTTTTTTATCCGTGGTTGGAAGCGCGAGTTGTGCCATTCGACTTTAGTCTTCTTCGCACTTACCTCTTCGACGGAATCGAATTCTTCCCATTCCAAGGTGGGGGTACATGTCCATTTTCTGGAGCTCCTGAAAGGAGTCATTGTCCATGGAGAACGTCCACAAGATACCCTTCTCCTGTTGGATGTCTCTCCAGACAGACCATAGCTGTGTGTTTAGCTTCCGGTTTGAGGACTTTACCCTAGCCTAAAATCTTCTCTGCCGTCAGTCTTTCTGTTTTGGGATCCGGTATGTAGGTAGTGCGGGCAATTGGCTTCGGTATATCGTCTTCTGCCAAAGTCTCGAGGACTGCGTCCTTCCATGGCTTTAGCGTTGGGACGGTCTCTCTGAGCCAGTCTGCACTAACCTGATCCTCACAGGTTATAACCATATAGCCTGGCCAATATTTTCTTATAGGCCAGCATGATGGCATCCTCGAGGGTGTCATGCCTTTCGGGGGGGTAATCTGGTTACTGGGTAGCCTTTTTCTACCACATCTATTTTTACTTGTGTCAAGGCTGCCTTATAGGATATCTCCTTCTTGGGGAGGGGGGTCTTGACTTTTTGGCACCTGCTTTTGGGGGTGCTATCTTCCGACCTTGGCCTTTTCTTTTCGGATTTCGAAGCAGCTTTTGTCATATGGGCTGACATTTCCTCCTGCTTCTTTTCATTTGTCGGCTTCAGGGTCGCCTTCATGAAGTTGTCCCGGATTGCGTCCTTTGCGCCTTTACGTATTCAACTCCTTCTTTCAACAGGGTTGTTAGCCTGTTTCTGGAGGCTAGATAGTAGATGAAACAGATAGATAGGTAGAATGATAATAATTGTTTGTTAGTTAAATATTAATTATATANTATATATATATATATATAATTGCATAAATAATTAGATAGAAAGGTTAAGAAAGATGCATTGATTCGTAAATACGGATTGATCTGTAAAGATTGATAAATACATAGATAATATATGAGAGGGAGTGAGAAAAAAGATACAGTGAAAGAGGAAGATGTTGAACGAAAGAGTCAGGCCAGAGAGACCATCTGTTTGAGAGGGCAACTGAGGAAATGTGAATTACTCTATTTTCACACTTTTCTCAGATAATGACGGGAAAAGGTGTAAAAACCTCGTTTTTTAAATATAAATTTCCCTTCTTATGTAAACTGTCAACAACCTGTACAAATATTGATTATCTGTCATTTGCTCTTCTGATCAAGGGGGCTCTGAAACGCCCCAACCCATAAAACGATATTTGCGCAAGTGAATCTTTTGTCCCGTTCTTTTCAATATAAAATCATTCAGCTGTGTACTATCTTTATTTAGGTGGTGTCCGGGCGCCAGTTTCTTTAAGACTCGGTTTCTCTTCCACAGACTGAATCATTGTTGGAATAACACGCGTGGCAGGGTGGTGAGTCGGCGTTAAAATATTGCCCAGGGAAGGGAAACCGGCTCCCACGCTTTTCTTCCACCTACATTTCCGCCTTTACATCCGTCTTCCTCTGTATTATATGGGATCCGATGGCACATAAGTCAACATTTTGCTAAAAATAAGTTTACGAAGGAAAATGACTCGACTTGTAGAAAAGAAGAAAGTTAATTTGTCGAATAAGTAAGTGTGTTTAAAATGTAAAAATTTAAAAACTTCAAAGTTACTTTGAAAGTTTAACAGACGGACTTCATTTATAGCTGTTAAAACCAAGGACTTATTTGCCTATGAATCGTTCTAAGTCCGTTGTAGTCGGTCTAAAAGTTCGCTTTCTATTTTTACAGATGATTGCATTCAGAATTTTTCCCTATCTGCTTTTATGCATCACGTTTAGAATGGGTGAAAATAAACTTATGTAAATAATGGTAAACATGTATGTACATGAGACTGATCCACCGCTGAGATATTTGCCGTGCTCTTTGGCCGAGATCCGCCGGTTTGAAGGTTGTGAAACGAGCCTTATGTAAAAATCGGTAAACGAAACTCAAAATACTTCTGGGCGTCCGAATATATTCTGCAAACCGGACTGGACAACTTTTACTTGGGAGGACTGTCGAAACCGTTTCTTCAGATATTTTCTTGTCCTCGAATCAAAAGACCCGCGATGCCTTCTTCTTGAGGGCAAATTTGTACACTTTCAATTCAGCATCTTACATCCAGCAAATGACGTTCGTAACAAAGTGTGAAAACTTTTACCGGGGGCAATAAAAATATTGAAAAACTCTTAGCAACCAGTCATGTTCATCCTGATTCCTTATAAATTTTAACTTATTCACTTCTATTGACTATTTATACAACTTTAGCGGCAACATGTCAGCTCGAAACAATATTTTCAATTTCACTTTTATCACCTAGCTTCTTTACACACTGAAATGAACAAAAAGGACTTTACCTTATCAACGTTCATGTTGACAATCTTCCACTGACAATGGTGGTCCAACCATTATGTTCCTTCAAGGAAGAAATGTTGGGAAATCATAGTTTTCTTTTGCGAGTGAATCAAGAACCGTGTCATGGGCATTAAATAATTCTTACTCTAGTAACTTCAAAAATCTCTGGAACATCATTGGGCAAGAAGTATTTTTTGTGCTTTGTTTGCCACATCGAGGCTTCGGTGAGGCAATTGCACAGGTTCTTTCTCGCGTGTTTGCGCTTCCTGAACCTAAAAACCTGAATTACATTCTTATGTATGCACTTAATATGTTAATAACAAATTGATGAACGTCAATTTTCAGCCTTTCGGTTTTTTGTCGTTTGTACTTCAGATGTTGTATTAAACCTGGTTAGTTGAAAAGTAAACATAATTTTAGTACAATCTGAAATAAATGATCAAAACTTCAACTTACAATCGCCTGTTCAAAAAATTAAAAGAAAAAACTGACTGTTTTTTGTTTACCTGAAGCTTTCTGAACCTTTGAACCACAAATGACAAAAATAAAATGTATAATTAAATCGTAGAAATGAACAGTTAACAGTTATATTTATTAATAATTTTTTTGTTAATGGTAGCACGTGAGCTTCGGCTTCTGAAGGGATGTAAATATTGGTCAGATGTTTTGCAAACATGGCTTTACGCCAACTGTGTTAGTTGAATTTTCGAAAATCAGCGAATAACCGAATAGAGTGGACAGTATCGATCACTTATTAATAGTTATGCTACTAATGGTTATAACCCCACGAATAAGTGAGTTTTATTATTAACACATTGTTTTTAATGTTTGCGTACGTACTTCTTGAGTTGCTTTGCTTGACTGGAAGAAGCTTTGAATTATCAACGATTTCGTTCACCCCCAGGCGAAAATATTTGTAGAAAGCAGTTGATCGTGAATAATCGTTGAGATCATTTATCCGATTTTAAAGTAAACGAGAGAAAATGTATTTAATGAAATCAATGCAACATGATCGAATGTTGTTCTGCCTAGAGCGCTGTTAATAGGTCGCTCTTCGACTTTCTCATACGCCCACGATGATATATTATTAATATATCAAAACATGCTTTCGTTCTAAAATTAAACCGGGAAAAGTAAGAACCTATTTAAAAACTAATCCAACTGGTTTAAGTGCAATAGAGAAGGAAGAATTAGTTTTAAAACCATTACATTAAAAAAAAAAATGTTTTATTTACAAAGGGAACGAACAGGTCCAACCACTACCTCTTTCCTTCCCCCAAAAGCTTTTCATCTTTTAGAAATCCAGCACATCATCGAAAACCTTCTTAAAAAGGAAGCTCCTGGATACGACCTTATCACCTTCGAAATCCTTAAATCTTTGGCTAGAAAAGGAATTCTATACTTGACATACCTATATAATGCAGTCCTAAGAACCACTCACTTTGGTTTTTCCATAGTAAAAATGATCCCCAAGCACAAAAGATCTAACCATTTACCTCAATCCTATCGCCCGATTAAACTTCTACCTATACTAGGATAAATCCGCGAGAAGCTCCTTCTAAAATGAATCCTTCCCATCTTCGAAGAACAAAACATTACTCCACAATCAAGCAATGCCACTGTGTTGTTGACGCTATCTCTTCCTCCCTTGACAGTACTGCTCGGGTGTTTCCTTGAAGCCTTTGATGGGGCAACATCCGGCTTTGCTGTGGAAGCCCAACAGCATTCTTCTCTTCACCTACTTCCTCATATACCGATCATACTTGACTGACGACTTGACTCTGACTACTATCCTGTTGTGGCCGGAGTCCCGCAGCGTAGCATCCTCGGTCCAATCCTTATTCAACGTATACTGCTGACTTCTCTACCCATCCTGACAATCCATTCACATTGCGGATGATTTTGTTATCCTATCCTCCAATAAAGATCCCGTCCTCTCACATCGCTCCTTACAGGCTCACCTAATCAAACTGGAACCTTGGCTACAAAAGTGGCGTATAACCTTTACCCCCCGATGTGGAATGCCTCTATGCCTACATCACATATCCCATCCTATAGTTAACCATGTTCCCTACCTTTAGCTGTATATCGGCATTAGTCTAACTTGAATCTTCATACAAGGCTAAAAAAAGCAGGAACTGACTAGACGTTACAAAACACTATCACGACTCCTAGACAACCGATCAAAACTGACACTTCACAACAAACTACTGATATACGTGAATAATTAAGCCCATTTGGACGTACGGCATTGAACTGTGGGGTTCAACCAAATCTTTAAACAAACAATCGACAATGACGTTAAAATTACTTTTTTCTAAGAGGTCATCAAATCCCGATACTTAAAATTCTACAACTCCCTTTCATTTCAACCCAATCCTTTAGTTTTTAACTTATCCAGAACTATCCCGAATAATCCTCCAAGGAGATTGAAGCGGCAGTCAAGACACATAGACCCTAGTAGAAGTGTCACCACTGGGTGATTTTTCTCACCCTAGTGCCACATATTTTCACATTTCGAGATGAAATATGATTTTTATAGTATAAAAATAACTTCATAGTATAAAAATAAATATTGTTGTAAAATAATGGCTTATTTAGAGGATTTGTTGCTTGACAATGATTATTGACAAGAATAGGAATTTTTTTCGATATTTAAATCTTTCCATACATTAAGTTTGCCTGATCAAAACATCAAGTTCCCATTCAACATAAGCTGGGCGAAAATTTCCCTTTTGGTGTTATGCAAGGTTTATTTTTACAGACGACATCCGGCTTGCTGCAGATTCGGCTCGTGCAGAAATTCCCTTCATTTACGGTACACTTTTTCCCGACCGTGTAATCGACGATCGAGACAGACCTACTTCGGTTGATATCCGACGACGGTTTTTCCCTTACTTTTTTTATATCAACCTGGATAACATCCCCTTAGGTCCTTCATGCTGCGTGACGCGTTTTACAGAGTTTTTTTTTTTAATGAATAGCTAAAGCAAAAACAGACCAGAGATGACAGTGTTTATATCATTTTTCCCCGAGAAACTCATTGGAAAAAAACTGTCCCAAACAGACACGATTAGACTAAATGTTCACATATTGACAACATAAATTACATATATATGTGCATACTTTTATAAAGGCTTTAAAAAATAAAGTTTTTGTACAAAAATTTCAAATTTCGTATCGCTCAACTATTTAACATTGTAGGCTAATGATTTTGGTGTCTCCGTAATCCGGGGTCAGACTTAGGTGTTATCCATCCTGCTGCCGAAGTTACGGTTCAGGCGCTGTCAAAACTTAGGTCTTTTCAGCCCGTACGGTTTTTAAACATAGACACTCACACACAGTCTAAAATATTTTTTTTTCCTATTTAAGCAAAATTCACTCGTTTAGGGTGACGGTGTAGTCTACATTCTCCAACATCATTTACACATATTTTATAACTAATCTAATCGAAGTTGATGGGTTATTCAATATTCTCATAGTTATTTAAAAACAGAAGACAAAATATCTAATACTATAGGGCACTGACATATAAAATTCTAAAAATAGCTAAAAATGATGATTCATTATCAAGTTACCAAATTACATAAATATCTTTTATTACAATAAGTTATATTAAAATTTGTAATTTTTATATTTTGTCGAATTAAACGTAAAACAGTAGGTTTTTTATTGGTGCGAAAATCGTGAGGTGAATAATTTATCACTGGTGAAACCATAACCAAATCAGTCCATTTTAGATGGCCCGGCTTAATTTCTTTTGAACCAAGAGGCTGCTAAAAAAAAATCCATTTTAATATTTTTTAGTCTAGTTTCAAATGTTTAACTTTTTTGGAGAAAAATTATAAAGGCCCCTATACACACATTATTTTAAAGGATTTTTTACGCTGAAAAAAATGGTCCAATCGCATTTTAAATTGATCAAAAAAAGACAAAATTATGGCAAAACGTTTGAAAAAACGCAATTGGTTTGTTTCATTGTTAATTCCATTAATTTTCTTTTTCACCAAAGTAAGCATTAATTGCCTTTATTGTTTAAATTCTCTTATTGTTTGTAAAAATTCGCATTATGAGAGCAAATCTTAATTCCTGGGAGTAAATAAATTTTACAACAGTACCCATTCGTTACATTCTATTCAAAATGAACCGAATAGCACATTTTTCGGATTAAATATTAAAAAATAAATATAAAAAATATTAATCAAGTATTTTTTTATAGCGTTATTGCTTCAAGAGAAATTCAGCCGGGCCATCTAAAAAAGACACTGCATATAATAGAACAGTCCTGTTTCCTCCAAAACTCGGGAAGAGGACTACTACTGCCGTACTCAATTCTTACATCGGGTGGCATTCCTTCTCGCTCTCTATGTGGAGCCAAGGAAATAGTTCGATTCGTTGGGACACACCGAGCAACCTTTCTCTACAAGACGGACCCATATACGGGTTTTAGTACAAAATAATGTGTTGGTGTGTCAACTTCGCATGGATGATGCCTCTTTTTCCCTCCGAGAACCATCTTTCGACCGTGCTCGTGTTAAGTGAGCCATCTGCCGACAGTGCTAATCCTTTTTAACACATCTTTGATTAGTTCTGCTACTCGTGGTATTTACTTTGCCAGTAGATTCTACATTTAAAATAGAACCAAAAAGTCCTAATTAACTATGCTCCGAATCTCAACAGTTCCGGAGTTATTCCATTTTTCAGATTTTTTAAGAATTCACGACCTTACTTCAAATAAGCAATGATAACTCCAAATTTAAAAGGTTTTGTACAAATCCGTTGAAACCATTGAAAATTGCGTTAAATTTCCAATAAGATGTGATCAATACTAAACTTGTAAACGTTGGTGAAATAAGCGTTTTAGTAGCCAGAACTTAGAAAAATAATTTTTTTTCTATGCTAAAAAAACTTACTATGGTGATTCTAAACTACTATTTCCAAACCAAGACCAGCAAATTTCAAAAAACGTACTCCATCATTTTTAGTTGTGTATTTTTTAAAATTACTTTTTCAAAGATGAAGAAATTGATGAAGGATAAGTAAAAATTGTTGTTTCCGGATTAGTAAGGTGGAAAGATTAAAAAAAGGAAATTTGAATGAATTTATTTAACTTTTTTAATTTGGGTTCTAAACTGAAATAGTGCAATTGTTTACTTATTTACCAACACGACTGCAACTTTGATTAAAGGATTATTTTATTATTGTATTATTATTCCTCGGTATAAAAGAGTTTTAAGATTCAAAACGTTTTAGCTCATCCATTCAAAATTTCCTTAAGTTTTTTTAATATTTTCTATTAGTACTAATCTTTCTACCTTACCAATCAGTCAGCCACAGTTTTTTCCATTCCTTCATCAGTTT
Source organism: Cimex lectularius (assembly GCF_000648675.2). Classification (NCBI taxonomy): domain Eukaryota; kingdom Metazoa; phylum Arthropoda; class Insecta; order Hemiptera; family Cimicidae; genus Cimex; species Cimex lectularius. The sequence continues at coordinate 1,269,343 of NW_019392662.1, forward strand.
CTTTATCTTTGAAAAAAGTAATTAAAAAGCACAAAAAAGGTTATTAAGTAGAGTACGTTTTCGGAAATTTGCTGGTTTATAGGTTAGGAAATAGTAGTTTAGAATAGCCATGGTAAATATAAAAAATTTTTTTTTCAATGTTCTTGCTAGTAAAACGCTTATTTCACCAACTTTTACAAGTTTAGTATTGATCACATCTTATTGGAAATTTAACGTAATTTTCAATGGTATCAACGGGTTAATTTTGAAATTGTGATTGTTTATTTGAAGCAAGGTCCTGAAATCTTAAAAAATCAGCAAAAGGGGAATAACTCCGAAACTGTTGAGATTAGGACCATAGTTAAATTAGGACAATTTGGCTCCATTTTAAATGTAGAATGTACAGGCAATGTTTGTAACACGAGTAGCCGAACACCCTGTATATTTTGCGTCAGAGATCACCGGTTGGCCACGATATTTTGTTACTTCCCAAAGAAAAAAAATAAAACATTTTTAATGCAATACTTAAACTAATAAGGAAATGGTAATCATTCCATTTAGACACTTTTGGTCTTCACGCTATGTAAATAGCATAGTTGGTATATTTTCCAATAATCCAACTTTGACGAACGTAGTTCGAGCGTAAAATTTCAATGAGTATACTGTATGAACAATCTTTTGACTCTGTTGACTCGGCTGGACATGTTTCCTAAGACGTGAATATTGAAAAACCCACAAAGGGGTTTTTGAACTGGGCAGAGGGGTTTTTTTGAATCTGGTAAATGTCGTTTCACCCCCTCGGCCTTGTCACCGTGACGGACAACAATTGAATCACAAAAGAAAAGAATCGGATCGTCGTCGAATGACGGCGAATTATGTAAAAGGTGGCTTTTGTGTTTTTATCCCAGGGCTGGTCCTATTTGAGTGAAACACTTCGTTTCGAAGGATTCACGCGCCTTTTGACCTCTGGGGTAATTCGACCTAGGAGAAGATTCGTGATAACAGGACTTCATCGCACGTAGTTGCCGTGCCGGGAGCACATGCATACTTTTCCTCGAATTCTACACCACCTGTGTGTGTCTGCCTTTCACTTACTTTCCACTCTGTGCTTCGAAAACCAAGAAGAAGCAATTTTATTATTAACTATACAATAAATGTTTGGTGTTTAGTGATCGTTACTTGGATTATTTGGAGGTCGTGAGATGCGGTCTGGTCTAAAACGTAGGTTTTAGAAAAATATTTTCTTTATCGTGCCAACGTTTCGATCTTTGAGATCATCTTCAGGGCTCAAAAAGTGTTTGTTTTCCGTGTAAATGTGTCATTCTTGTCTGTCGTGTTGAGAGTGCCCTTTTTATTTTTTTATATATATATATTTTTAATGGTGTGTGTTTTTAATTTGGTCAAAGTGAAAATTGTACGCATCTTTTTGATGTTTCTACAATTTTGTAAATTGTCTGTAGGTATTATGTTGGCGGCACTGAGTCTTAATTGGTGTAATTTTTGTGTCAGTGTGTTAATGTTTTTAATGCTGGTAGTGATTTTATGTATAATATTTTTCTTTTGAAATGTATTGTGGCGTTATGTATGTCGTAAATTCTGGTGTTTGGTTGTTTTAGTGTGGCAGTTGTGAAGTTAAAATTATTTTTGATGCGAGTAGGGGCACTCTCAACACGACAGACAAGGATGACACATCTACATGGAAAATACACACTTTGAGCCCTGATGATGATCTCAATAAAGATCGAAACGTTGGCACGAGAAAGTAAATGTTTTTCTAAAACCTACATCACACCAGACCGCATCTCACGACCTACAAATAATATATAATAAATTACGCAAATTAATATATTAACTTACCATTTAGACAGAGGTTTTACAGTAATTCATTGGGCAAGAAGTGTCTCAAATATTTTTTAATAGTAAGAATTGGAGGAAGGAATATTGACATTAAACTTTTCATTACATGTTTGTTTAGTCTTGATTATGGTACTTTTTTAATCGTGAGATTTCACCTTGAGATCTATTGAGATGAATCTGTAATTTGGCCGTTTTCTGTCATCCTGATCTGGCTAAGTTTCATCAATTTTAATTCAACAGACCACGTAACTGTTGAAGATTAATTGTTTGAACACAACAGTTCATAAGCAATAAAATGTTTGATAGCTGTTAACTTCCAAAAATTCTTAGTTCTATGCAGCGAACAATAAATCTGGTTTAGAAGGAACCTACGAATAATTAAAAATAATAATATTTTTTAATTTGTCTAAACAATTTAAAGGTTTGATTTGACATTTATTATACGTGTAGCTTGTGAATGTTACACCCAAATAAATTTATATTAAACGAGAAAGGCGAGGCCAGGTCGCTATAGGGTAGTCCCTCTTCATGCGATGAACATTGATCGCATCTTGATTAATTGCTTCCGCCCATTTTGCGATAGTACAATGTAAAATCTAGCCAAAATTATGTACGTTGGTGAACCTGCGACCCCCAGGGGAAAGTGGTCAGGTCACCTTCGACCCCGCGAAAGTCCTTCAAATGAACTTTCCAAGCATATTTCTCTGAAAGTACATGACTTCCGCCCTGTGGCCCTCGTCAAGTATAAAAAGTCCGTTCGCTTAACTTGTAACCGATTCTGGTCGATAAACAGTGAAATCGAACGTCAAATGAATCAAATGATTGTTCACCGTGACTGTTGCCCGGCAAACCGACTGCGCTTGCATTCACGCTCAATTTTCCTACCGTTCCGATTGCCGGCACATAAAATATTTGCATCCAATCATGGAGAAAGGACTTTTTACCTTTTACTCTGCTTGAAATTGTATTTTTCTTGTTCGTTACTTAAGTTACTAAATTATCTAGCCTTGAAATCTTCTACACAGATCGTCTGTTTTCCACCTTCCGTCGAAACAATGCCAAACATGCAATTTCACACTACAGATTCTTTGTTAATGGGCACATTTGCTGAATAATTAGAAAGGGATGCTTTTGTTCAGTGAAATATCACTTTTTAGACAAATCTTTTTCATGCTGATTTATCCAGTTGTTAATTGCAATAGAATCCATCTTCTCAAGATTGATGGTCTTTGTGAAGGTGTTGGAGATTTATTATCTCGCTGAATTATCAATCGTCGACTAATATGACCTTATAAAAAATTATATAATTGATATCGGCCATTACATGAATTATGATTGAAGATATCATTAAAGTTCATAGAACGCCTGCAGACGGACAGTTGTGGATGCTTGCATACTGATAACCCTAACATACATGAAATATCACAATTATTCCATCGGGGCGTTCATAATAAGATGCTCAATTTAAATTCAAGAAAAAATAGCAGGATAAAAAATAATGGACAAAAGCTTTTGAAAAACCACTATGCATCACCTTGTAATTTGGTCGTTTCCGAACATTCAGGTCTGCCTATCTTTATGGTTTTTGCATTCCACCAACAATGATGAAAAAACATGATTTATACAAACTATCGATATTTTTATCCCTACAGAACTGATTAAAGTCACTTGCAGCATAAAGTCATTACATTCGACGACTTCGGACCTTCAACTCGCTTCTCGGTCTTTTGGCTAAGATCAAAGTAGTATTTTTAAGTATCTGGTTTTTGCATTCCACCATCTGCATTGGTTGGTGTGTCTCTCATGCCGCTCCCTTCTTATAACCCTGACCTTCATACCGTTATTACACAAGGAAACAAAAGCTATATAAAACTACCTTTTTGCCAAAAGTAAATTATTTTGTGAAAAATGTTATTGGTTAAATGATACGAACACATTAATGAAAATTGAAAAGTAATGATTTGTATAAATTAATTTCTGTTTATATATTTTTTCATTTCAATTGACAAAATGTACCATACAGATCTTTATAAAGGTAGATCAGATGTTACGTGATACTATGATGAAAATAAATTAATACATCTTTATAAAGTTCATATTGCTTCTGAAAAACTGCCGTTAATATCTCATTTTATTGCTTTGATTTTTATAGTCTTGGAGCAAGTACCACTTTCTTCCTTTTCTAGCTATAGAAGACTTACGTTCACACTGCAACGGGCATGTAATGGGACTTTATTTTCGAAAAAGTAAAATATTTTTTAAACCTATTTCCACAAGTAAAAATCCAATCTGCTGGTATTTCTGATTAGTATTTCACTGTGTTGAAACCTTATTGTACTGAGTGATTAAAGGAAATAAAAATTTTCACCACCTTTTTTGTGAAAAATACACTTAAAATTGATCGTAAATAAAGGAATGAAAACTGAAAATTTAAAAAAAGTGGCTTAATTTAGAAAACTTTTTCCTGGTGTTATATCAATTAAACAATAAATCCATCACTGAAGATGGCGAAACGCTGAGACACTTGTACCGACCTTTCAAGTATTTTTTTCTCGCTGCCCTTATTAGATCAAATCAGCAGGATAGGCGGAGAAGGATGACCAGAAACGACTAAACTACTGGTTCATGCAAGTCATAACTTTATATTGTTAATTTTTGAACAACAATACTCGAGTATGATACTTATAAATAAGAAATAAATTGAAACTCATAGAAAATCATTTTTCATTCTTTCTCGGATCCATTTTGTTTCTTCAATGTTCTAGATCTAAGTTGACATCAACTTTAAAACCTTGTCTGTAAAAACCCAGGTAATTTTCGATTATTTTAGTCTGCCTATCCTCGCAGATTAGGTCTGTCGCGTTATAAGAGAACTTATACTCGTTGTTTTTCTTCCTTGAATTCATTTTGTTCTTTTGCAATGTTCTAGTTTTCTGTTGCCAGCTTTTTAGTAGCCTGGTCGTTTTCGGTTATTTTTGTCAGCCTATCCAAGCTATTTTGTTATACTGTCCATTCCCGACCAAATAAAACGCGAGGAAAGGCGGACCAGGATAACTGAACTTAATTTGTCTCAACTAAAATCACCTTCTTTTTAGCAACTTGGTCGTTTCTATTTCTACCTACACTCGCTGTTTTTGTCTGGCATACATTTGGTTAGAGATGGGCTAAAACTCCAAAAACAACGAGCGTAGGTAGAACGTAGTAATATAAACGACAAGACTACTAAAATAAGATGGGTTTAATTAAGCGAGATAAATTCGATCATCCTGGTCCGCCATTCCTCGCTGGTTTAGTCTGTCCTATGTTTTTTTCTTCTTTTTATTGGTTTTTACATTTGTAAAACAAGTACAGCAGTGAAAATACTGTAAGAACAAAATTGACATGAAAAACATGTGAAGTGAGCCTCGTTCAAAAGAAATGACCACTTTTTCAATTTTCTTCGTCACTACGAAGGGCCATCGGTCTCTCAGTCGACGGGAAGGATTATCTGGGATGTTAGTGGAACTGAGTCTGACGTACAAGGCATTGGGATGTATGGAAAGGGATTGATAGGATTTTTTGTAATAGCGTTTCGCTACTTCTGGAACAATCGGAATATTAAAATCTCGGTTGGGGTGAGGTTTGATGCATAATAATGGAGGGTTAATCATTCTTTTGGGACTTTTGATTGGAATCTTTGAATGAGTTGGGAGTTGGAATGATTGGTTGATCCCCAGAGTTCCCGAAACCATAAGTCCACATAGATTTGAGAACCATGGTGTTTTGTATATTTTGTAATTAAAAGGAAGTTTGGATCGTCTGTCGAGTAGTAGTGTGACAGTGGTAATATACGCGTGTCATAAAATTGCGGAGATAGGCATGCCAAAATGATCGGAAACGACGAAATTACAGGTTCATCCCTTTCCTGACCTCAAAGTGATTTCTCACAATTTAGTAATGTTTAGTAGTTCATTAATCTTAGAGAGGGTATAATGCGGGCGATTACTTGAATGGGCGATAACTCGATAATCGGGCGAATAAACTCTTCGATAATGGAAAATCGTATATCGAATTGTGCGCCGGAGTATTTGGCGAAAATGCCGGAGCTAAAAAAAGATGAGCCCCGACCTCAGATTATCCTTGGCCTCGGTCGGTAACGTCTGTTCACAGGTGTCTGTCGGGAAGAGCCATTATTTCCCGGCGGTCTCTTTCTCTCAATAAGGACAAACGCCCACGAAAGAGCTTTCTAACCGCAGTTTCAAAGTGGCGAGAACAGATGGAATCGTCGGCGGCTTTGGACTTGCAGTTGACAACGGAAGAGGTGACGAGGTGAAAGGTGAAGACGTCTGTCCAATAAAGCACCGAGCGCAGTTGCACACTTTCGCCTCTTCGGCCCATCGCGGCCAATTCCACTTTCCACACTTATTCCTTCTCGGTTATTATTGATTTCTGCTTTTTTTTTTTTAGAAGATATGAAACTTGCTCAGATTTCACGGCGAAACACTTCCTTCTTCCCTTATCCGTCATCTATCACGGATGTAATACGAATAATATTTTTCCTTGGGAAGAATTTGTCAAGCAAATTTTGAAAATTACGACGTACTAAACGCCAGGCTGAAAGACAAAACCTGACGGTACTATACAATAGTAATTCCATATTCTGAACAATTTTATGCTTCTTCGGTTTCCTTTTTTTCCACCGATCTCCATGAATTTTGTGCTTATTCTAAGGAATGTATTGTAGAAATGGTTTCGCTAGGCATTCACATATGCATTTTTTACAAAGTGAAAACTTGATAGTCAATCGTTGAACAACATTAATCAACCGTTGAATCGTAGAAGGATAATCGGAATATACAATTTTTCGTAATTAGAAACAATCAACAAATGACAGTTAAAACGCAAAGAAAAAAATAAATCAGATAAAAATGAACAAGAATTGTAAATTCGTCAATGGTGAAAAAATAGTAAGATTTGAAGCTCTAGTTAATCGGTATAATAATTTTTTTTTTGATTTGGTAGTTCAAATCTATCCATGTATTATGTGAAATACTCCCTGTTGATACAAAATAGGCCCATTCAAATTAAACCGACAACCCATTACGATTTTTGGTTTATGCTCTGCTACTGACTACTGACTGAAAAGTCAAAAAATTTTAACTTTTCTCTCTTATGTTAACAAACTGTTTAAAAAACGTTGTTTACAGCACAACTAACATAAATAACACACATAAATGTTATCTATAGCAATACAATAGCCGTAATAGAAGACACTAAGAGAGGGACGATTTTCATCCAATATAGGTACTATTTGCATTTGTTAATTGTTCTCCCCCTTTGTCAACAAATTCTCGTGGTACAGACTAAACACAAATGACCAATTTAAAATTTCGATATTGTTTTTATAAAGTTCAATAGTAATAATAGACAGGACATTGCCACATCTGACTTATTAATTAATGTTGTCAATGTTCAACAGTTCTATTGTTTAACAACATATTTTATTGATACAAAATAGTTATTTATGACACAATTATGAAAAATTTGGCATGTTGAGATGTTATCCTTGTTATCTTTAGTATTAGGTATTGAAGAAATTGGGAGAAAATTGCCATTCTGACGTGAACTGTTGAAGTTGAAGTGTTCTGTTTCTATCCACTTTTTCTTTTGGTGCAACCACGTTATTTGATACAACAAAATATATAAAAAAATCTTAATTTATATAATTCGTATTCTTAATAAAATTTTATTCCTAATAATTTGAAATTAAACAAATAGGGAGAAAATTGCTAATTTTGATATCTCATACTCTGCAAAGTTGAACGGTTCCACTTGTCCACTTTTTCTTTTGGTGCAAACATATTATTTAAGACACAGTTAAAAAAATATCTTAATTTATATCATTTTTATTGCTAATAATTGAAATTAAACAAATAGGGAGAAAATTGCTACTTTTGATATCTCATAGTCTGTAAAGTTAAACAGTTCCACTTGTCCACTTTTTCTTTTGGGACAAACAGATTATTTGTGATACAACTACAAAAATATCTTAATTAAATCACTTTTATCCTTACTAACTGAAATTAAACAAATAGGGATCAAATTGCTACTTCTGATATTTCTTTCTATGCGTTCCACTTGTCCACTTTTTCTTTTGGTGCAAACAAATTATTTGTGACATAATTAACAAAGTTTTGCAGATTTATCTCTTATCCTCTTAGGCTTGATCAGGGATGTAGTCAACAGTTATACCAATATCTTAATTACAACAATTGGTAGACAACAATTACTAAAATTTAAAAAAATATATTAAATAAAAAAATTAAAAAATTAAATTTTATTGTTAATAATTGAAATTAAACAATTAGGGATGATATAAACACTTCTGCCAACTCAATATCGGCAAAGCTGACCAGTTCTCTCCTTTGGCAAATTGGATCTATTGGTACAAACTACTAACTAGTTATTAAAGACACAAATAACCAAAATATATCTTTTTTAAATGTTATCTTTAATAACTGAAATTGAACAGATACCTTCGTCATCTCAATATCGGCAAATTGGAACAGTTCTCCCCTACAACAAGACCAAAGACTATTGGTACAAAATGGTTAATTATGACACACTTTACAAGATTATCATAGCATTTATAAATGTTATTATTGATGATTTGAATTAAACTAGTTGGGATATAATTGTCACTCTGACACGAATTAAACAAAGAGGGAGAAAATTACTACTTCTGCCATCTCAATCAATGCTAAGTTAAACAGTTGTTTTTCTATTAGGTTTTCTTTTGGTACACACTGTTGTTTTTGAAACAATTAATAACAATATTTCAATAATTATTCTTTCAATTTTTGGTTGAGACAACCGTTCGAACCTATTTTTTCCATTTTCAAATGTCGGATCGGATTCTCAGCGACTTATGAAGTGGCCACGGGGAGCTGTTAGTGAAGTTATACTTCTTTTATTTATTAAATATTAATTCATTTACGTTTGTAGGTCGAGATGGAGAGTTGGTGTCTGAGAGGATCGAAGTTACGATAGCTCAAGTGGTAGAGTAGCGGCGTATTTAGCCGAAGGTCGTGGGTTCGAATCCCGCTCGTGACACTGACTTTTATCTCAACCAAGACCTTACATTGAAAGAACAATTAATTGAAAGATGTAACTTGGTCAATTGACCACTAAAACGTAAATGAATTAATATCAATATTATAGAGTTATATATATTTATTAATAGCTCAAATTAAACAATTAGGGTGTAAATATCGCCAACTCAATATCGGCAAAATTGAACAGTTTAATATTTTGTCACACAAAATGTATTTCTAGAAAGTGGTCATTTTTAGAAAAATATCATAGAATTGTATAAATTATATTCATAATAATAATGGAAATCAAATAAATAGGGAAAGAGCCACTGCCCTCTCAGTTCCAAATTTGAACAGTTCCTTCTGGTTAAACCAGATCTATTGATACAAAATATTTATTCATAAAACCATTAACCAAAATCATCATCATTTATCATATCATACCATAACCATCATATCATAACCATATCATATCATTTATACATTTTATATACAATAATTGGATTTGAGCAAATAGGCATAAAATTTTCATATGAAAGTCAGCATTTACAAAAGGTTCATTATTCACCTCGACAAATCCACCTCCTTTCTCAACCAAATCTATTGGCACAAATTGGTTAAATTTATTTTAGCTCCGCGATTAAAGTTTATTCAAATTTATGTAGAACGTATATCCTCCTAGTACAATACGGTTAAGTCATCGATTCCAATCCGCGATGTCGTAATTCTTACGGAGACGTCCACTCTCCCTACGACAAATTGCGTGTGATAGTCAATCACGGACAAGCGGATGGATCAATGAGCCCTTCGTTGTCGAAAAAAAGAAAGAAGGAAAGTCATTTATCTGAGGACGAGTGAAACAAAGAATAAAGATCCGAGCATTGTCTCGACCACAATGGAATCGCGGTCCAGGGAAAGTTGCGTGCAGTAAAAAGCAAAGACCGACAGGCAAATTCGACAAGGCAAACTTTTTTGAATAGGAAAACTCTTATGTGGATTTTTATTCCTGCGGGGCTATGGACTTATAACACTCCATATTAGCCGTCTGAAAAGAAATAAAGGGTCAAACTTGACCGCAGGCCTGGCCGTATTTGAATTGAAAATAACACGTTTCTTTTCCGTGGTTTTTACAATCATTCTTATTGCGACATTTTTATTACCTCTATGCTGTTCATTTGTTTCACTGCAGTGGGAAAAATGCAAATCCTTTCTGAACTGAAGCGGATTGGGAAACGTAATAACAGGCCTGGTTAGTTGCTAAAACTGGCCCAGAAACCACAGGCGTTTGTCGTGAGTTCGAAAACCTACCTGTTGTTTTATGTTTATGCCGGAACTTCAAAAACGCTTTTCCCATGCCAAAGTTGTTTTTAATAAATGTACGCGATTACGGTATAAACGATAAGTTCAACAATTGTTTTCTAATCAAAGTCCGCCTTTTCCCGTGAGATTATACGGTAATGCGACATAGCACGGACTTTATAACCTATAATTTACAAATTGTTCTAATAAATATATAATTAATCAAAATTAGATCGGTACAATTTGATCGTTTTTTCCAACATTCTTATATCGACCAATTTGAAAAATTGTGATGTCTTCTAATAGAATTAATTTATCGGTTATTTTCACAGCTTTCAGACAAGGTTCACACTGACCCAGTTAACTTGTACGTTTTTTTATAAACATACAAGTAGACCTGAAACCTTGTTTAAGGGCAAGGCCGAGCTTATTTTCATCCTAAAATAGAATCTTTCTGCAGCTTTCACTTCTCCGTTCAATTGGTCGGTGAGCATAATTATTCGACATACTCGAGAAACTTGTTCAGTTCAGTTTTGACGATTCGAAAAGAAGTTCAAAACAATTATAAGGACGTTAGTTAATTTGATATCTTTCAATGAAACTTTTTGTTCTGAGACTTTCATAAGAGAAGAGTATCAGATAAGTAGGCAGGAAGAGCAGGACGTAAAGGCTAGCGAGATATATCGACAAGGGAAAAGGAATAGTGAATGATTACATCTTTTACAGACCGTTAATGATTGACTGATGAAGTTCAATCCTATCTTGACTTTCATTAGTCTCGCCTTGCATAGTTAAAAACACTTTTCTAAAGTTTAAATTAGTTATGATGAAGTATTATTATCTCTTCGTATTACTCAACATGATTGTGTTATTTTTTTGTTTCAGTATCAACCCTACCAGGAGCAGTTGAACAGAGGAGTGCTGTCGCCTCAGGAGCAGTCGCACATATTGAGCGATGTCCAGCAGCACAGGTTTTTGGTACAACAGGAGAGACCAAGGACGCAGCCTAATTATCAGAGGCCGCCTCCTCCACCACAACCGCCTGTTTCCTTCTCGGCCCCCTCGTTTCCTCAGCAGTACCAGTCGGATTCCTTCTCTTTCTCTCATTACCAACCGCAGTACCAGCCAGAAAGGAAGCCGATCCTTTTGAAGCCGACCTATCCCCAGGACCACAAGCCGACATTCACCCCAACTCCTCCCAAGTCGCAAAACTTCCACCAGCAGGATTATCAGCCGACTTATCACTCGAATTCGCAAGCCCCTATCCAGCAGGCGCAACCGTCTTTCCAACAATCGCAGACTTTCTCTCAGTTCCATCAACCACCTTTCCAGTCGTTCGAAAATAATTACGTTCTGACGTCCGAAAATCCTCAGCATCAACAGTTCTTGACCGAAGTATCTCAGCACCAAGCTAAGCCGGACGCGTACACTCCAAAACCGCAACAACAAGAGACTCCCTCTTGGATTTTAGAAACCCAACCTCCCACACCTTACAAGAAGCAGAAACCTTACGAAGCGATTACATTTGCGACGGAATCATTCAAAACGTCTACTCCGGCGCCGAGAGTAGTAAAATATAGGCCAAGACCAGTGAAGCAAGAAGACAAGTACCCGAGTAAAGAAGAACCCGGAGAAATTTATATCAAACCTGATAGAAAGAAGCTGTTTGATCAACTTGTTGGATCTCCGAAACCGGTTACAATTAAAGCGACGACTGTGAAACCCACTCGTTCCACGACAACCACTACGACAACAACGACACCGGCTCCAAGGATCCTTGATGAACAGTACATACAAGAACAACTACAGAAACAGATCCAGGAACAGCTAAGCGGAAAAGACGATATTTTCAAAACTTTAAAAATCACGCTGCCTGGTGAACTGAGCTCGGATCAAATCGCTAATCTTCCTAACATCGCTTTAGGAGATTCGGTAGCCCAGGTCCCTCAGCTTTCATCCTTCCCTCAGAATTTATTTTTGGCTAACGGGCAAAAAGTGAAAATTGTTGCACCCGGTAAAGCGTCCAAGAAAAACATTAAAACCGTTGTGATACAGCAGACGACGACTACGACCACACCAAAGCCTCCGGCAGTTCTTTTTGAAGAACTTACGAAAGGAGTTTTACCACCCGGTGCAGATTTCGAGGTCATAAGGCAGAAACAAGACGGAGCTCTAGAGAGGGTCGGTCCTATCCAAAATATCCCACAGAAGAAAGTCACATTCGTCATTTTAGAGGAACAACCAGACGGAAGCGTTAAAGTACAAGGCGTACGAGGGAACGAAGACGGACCGACCGACACTAAAGGAGAAGAAGTAGAATCCATTATCGAAAGATTGAAGAAAGGAGAAATCAAGCTTCCTCCGTCCTCAAAGTTGTCACGGCCCGTGGCGAACTCTACACCGCAAGAGTCACAACCGTCACCGAGCTATGTCAAACACGTGGAAAAAAGCCCCTCGAAGCCCACTGCAGCACCAAAACGAAAAAGCACGACACGCTCTCCGGTTTACGTTCATTCGACCCAAGTCGCCAATTCCCATGCCGGACCCAGCCTCCCTGTCGAAGAATACAAACGAGTAACGACGCAAGCACCTAGAAAACCTCAGTACTCCAGTCCGAACAGGGTTGCCGCTTTTCTACCGACAGTTAGCCCCCAAAACGACAACTCCGTCTCTTACTCTACATCGCCCTCGACGACCTTTTTGCCTCCAAAGTACTCGGTGTCCACAGCATACACGACAACTCCGAGACCAGTTTATACGACACCTGGACCGACGGCAAGCCCTATACCCTCTTACGTCTCCACCTTCCCCAGCCAATCCGCGTCTAGTCAAATCTACCCCAGCCAGGTATACGCGAACCACGAATTGTCCAGCCAGTATCCGAACCCCGAAGTGCCTAGCCATTCCTACACGAATCAGGAACTCTCCAGCCCGGTTTACTCTTCCAATCCACCTTTCACGAGCTCTACTCCTAATGCTATACAAGTGCTCGGCGAAACACTGAAAAAGAACGGACTGTACGCCATGGCCAAATTCTTGAAACAGTCGGGTCTCGACACCGTCCTCAACGAGACAGGTGAGCATTTTATATGTAACTATCACTATTAACGTAGTTATTTCGGTCAGTCAGACGTGCATTTCGACATTTCGCCATTTTCAGTGAGGGTCAGTGTGTGGTTATTTCTCTTGCTGTCGATTGACCATAGCAACTATGATAAGCTACCAAATACTAGGTTTATTCACACTCTATCATTGTGACTTTCCAATGAATATATTCGACTGTTCAGTTGTTACATACATTTTAAAATCTTTATTTATTTTCCTAACTTTTTAATATGCGAGAAGTATATGATGATGTTGATATTGGGTGAAACTAATTTAGGCTAATTGAATCGTAAAGGAGTTTAAAGCTTAAATGTTTTCACTTTTTAAGAATAAAGATTATCAGATTATCCGCACTATATTATTAAGAGTCGTTAACTGATCGTCATCGACTTCCTAAAACAATTTTTCAAATGAAAGGCAATTCGATTTCGATCTATCTTTCTCTGACTATTATTATTTCCGTCTCTATTTATATGTGTAACTTTTATGTATGTGTATAAATTATGTTATATAGTTGTGCATACAATGTTGTTGTCTACTGTACTAATTACTAATTTATACGAATTGTGACAAATAAACATGCTCGCTTTCTAGATTATGCAACGGTGACACATACAGAACATTATTACTTATAGTGATACTTTTAAAAAGTAATCAACTCTTGTATACCTTGTTTTCATGAAAAATTTAAAACAATAAATTTTGCAACCCTTCAACTCTGCCGGTCAAATGAACATGCACATATCACAATATTTATTAATGCACATTTATTAATTGCTTTTTGGATGAAGTTTAATTTAAAATGCAATTTTGAGCTGTAATAATGGTGATAAAACATTAATAACAACAAAAACACGGAACAAAAATTTTTGCCCCGGGTGAGGATCGAACTCACGACCTTAAGATTATGAGACTTACGCGCTGCCTACTGCGCTACCGAGGCTGGTTGTTCGAAGGAGTACTTTTCTTCCTTATACGAGCCCAGACCAGACTAGAATACGCTCTTTACCACGGTATAATTTATATTAAGCAATTAAATTAATTTAAATTATTAATTAAAAATGAGATTATTACGTTTGTCTCTAGTGTTTTCAGTTCATGCAATTTTTATTGTTTAATGTTTCAATATTATCGCTTTTTTAGCAAATAGCACTCGTATTTTGAGTGTTTTGGTCCTTCTTTTCTCACTTTTAGGATGTTTTTAGATACGGTTGTCAGAGTCTATGCGCTTTCTAAACGTAAAATTCATTTAGAACATTCATTTAACTTTGTATGGTTACTTAATTAATTGTTTAATAATTGTTATTAATGTTTTACGTAGAAAAGACAAGAGAAAGTTTATACCAGTACTTCCTTCTTCTTTTTTGATGGGTTTATTTTTAAATAATTAAGTTTATTACACACCTTCAGATAATGGCAGATGGAATTATTTCAACCGGAAAAACAAATTTAAAGGTCAAACGGACATTTTAACAATTTTTCTCGAGCCCGAAAAGCAACAGAGTACATGAAATACATTACAATATATTCAAAATATTCCATCATGCAATTAGTACATTTGTAAGTAAACGAAATCAAAACACAAAATTGGAAATCGAAGATAATTTCGCCAGATAAATTGTAGGATCTAAAGAGTTAATTTTGAAATATTTAATTTTATACCATCTTAAGAAAACGACAAATTTGAATGCTTTCTTGACGAGCTTATTTAGCTAATTTTACCAATGTACAGAAACAAACAAACATTTTTTTACGATTGTCTGGTGGATAAAATATTGACGAAAATATAATAAGATTTAAAGGGTTAATTTTTGGTATTTAACTTTATTCTACAGATACAGAAATGGCAGTCTGAATGATTGCAACCTGATTAACAAATTTCACAACTATGCAGATATAAATAAACATATTAAAAAAATATTGTTACACATTTTTCTGCTATCTAAAAATTCGCGAAGACATATTTACATTTGTAAGATTTAAATGGGTAATTTTTAAATATTTAAATTTATTCTTCAGCTTCAGAAATGGCAGTTTGAATGCAAAGATATCTGCAATTGTAGAATGATTTCAATCTAACTTATTAACTTTTTTTAAAAATTTTTATGCTTTTTTATACTTATATTTTAGACTTATGTGTTTTAATAGTTTAGATTCTGATGATGAGTGTAAATTCCCGAAATATCCAAATATATATTTAAACAAGAATTTTACTTTAAAAATTACCACATTGTTTTTTAAATAAAAACCAAGAAAGAAAAAATATGTTTACAAATGTTCGTGTTATTAAAAACACCTACAGAATAAAATTGTTATGTTTATATAATATAATTGTAAACGTAAAAGTTTTCCTGAAACTGTTACCTTGATATATTAGACACTTTCTTGCATTTCTATTTTTTTTTCTAAATTTGGTGGTTGATGATACAGATATAATCCCCAAAAGTTTAACAATAAAACAATTTACTTCTGTTTTAAATTCAATGTTTTTATCCCATTTTTTCTGTATTACTGTAAGATCAAAATTATTGCACACAACCATACATTAGTATAAAGAATTTTTTATTAGTTCAAGTAGACTTGAACATTACCTATGTTTTCTATACACAAATTATGCATTAATAGAGACGGAATGATGAAACAACATTCATTTATAATACAATACAATAATACAATAAATTTATTCGAATAATATTTATAATTTAAATTTCGTTGTTGATTTTTTTTCTCAGGACCTTACACGCTGTTTGTTCCCACGGACAAAGCTTTTAGAACTTTGCTGGTTCAACTCGGCGGCCCCGATCGAGCTGAGATCAAGTTCAAAGAGAACCCAAGGCTACTTAGTGGGGTAAGTGCTTGATTTTATTTTTTGTAGATGCCAATCATGAAAATAATGTAAAGACAACATTTTACACTCCTCTCTTAGACAATATTTAACATTTGTTTCATAGTAGGTAGGAAAATAGATTGTACATATGTAAATAAATTATATTGGTTTGGACATGTTATGTATATTTTAAAAATAGAGCTTTACAAAATCTTGGCCCCAGCCCATGTTCATAAACAATTTATATAAACCAAATTTTCTTTACCGTATCTTCTTTTTTCTCCATTCCAGGCTTTGTCAATCAATATATAGAAATGACTTGAATGAATTTAAAAACTGTGCGTTAAAATTACGGTATTGATTAAGATTTTTTTTTAAAAACTGAAATCGCATTTGGCGATATTCTGTGCGGGAATCGTTATACCACAATACCTAATATTTAAGCCAATACGAGTTTCTGAGGAAGTAGTATTCAAAACTTTATAAAAAAATACTATTACTATTCATATTCGCTATATTATTAAATTATTATTTTATTCGCTTTTAGTCGCTATATTATAATTATTATTAAATAATTTTGATTAGTTCTTTTGAGAATGAACATCATTGACCAATCTTATAAAACACGTGTGTGAGGTTTCTATGATCGATACTGGGAATAAAAATTGCAAGAAAATTTAGAGTGTATCAAGTGTAAAGTAAAATAAAAATTAACAACAATAATTTTTCATTATTTTTTAAAGAATAGCTTTTTTAACTTTTACTCAACAGTCCGTCGTTGACATGATTGTTGGCTCTTCAAAATACAGGGCGTTCAGTGAACAGACATGAATACTTCAGGAAGTTATTCTACATGTCAAATGGGCCTAAAAGTCCCTATTGCCCCTAGTCTGTTTCTCAGTTGTATCCGAGAATATTTCACTTTTCAGTCTTTCAGAAATTTTACCCATTAAGCCCCCATATCTCATAAAATATTAATCCTACCGTAAATTTGATTACTTCTACGACAAGTGCATTAAAAATATTACAAAATTAATTTATTTTTTTATTGTAAATTTAATCTATGCAAAGTAAGAAATCAAAACATAAAATCGTACGATTTTTCAAAGTTCTTGTCTAAGTTCAAGTAATATTTTCCTGGTTGTATCAATACTGAAGATACGACGCTTACAGACTAGTTGCCCCTACTAACGAGCTTTAAATATAATAGTTCTACCTATTTCTCAAAGGTAACTTATCACCAGTATAAAATTAACTTCACTAATTTCGTGGTCCGCTTGACATTTTTGTCAGAATCGAGTCGAGAATCCAATCCGATTACACATTCGAAAAATGGCAAAAAGGAGGGAAAAATCAAAAGGTGGGGTTGAGATGGGAAGTTAGTGTCCGAGTGGATCGAGTAGTAGCTCAAGTGGTAGAGCAGCGGCGTATCTAGCCGAAGATCGTGGGTTCGAATCCCGCTTGTGCCATTGACTTTTTTATCTCAACTAAAAAACCTTAATTAATTGTAATATAAAATTAACGTTTAATTCCTAAAAATTTGATCTTATGATTACATACTGTTCAAAGATATTAGTTAGTTATTAACATTCATCATTAATAATGCAAATTAAATAAAAACCTTAGAAAAAATATTGACCATAAGAAAAAAACCAACGTGAGGTTACATTAGAAAAACATATAAATCTGATAGGGTTTTCAATGCTCCCACCGTTGTTTCAATCAGCATGATTAATATTTAATGATATACGTTGGACTTTAAGGAATAAAGTTGTGTAAGGTTGAACTAAACTGAAAAATGAAATATATCGGAATTAGGAATTAGACTTTGGATAATAGGAAATTTTTAGTCCAATTTGACATGTACCTCCTAAACTATCGATTTGTTCACGGAACGCCCTGTATCTTAAATTCACGTCCTAAACTGATTTTGTACTTGGTATGGCTTCAGTTAACAATAAAAAATAAATAAATCTTATAGGATTTTTAATTCCCTTTCCGTGGATGTAACAAATTTACGTTAGGATTAATATTTTATGAGAGCCAGAGGCTTTATTGCAAAAAATGCGAAAGGTTAAAGTAACAGACAATAGGGGCTTTTTGGCCCCATTTCACATAGTAGTAATAGTATAAGTAACTCAACTAAAAACCTTAATCGAAAGATATTAATTGGTCAAGGGGACCTCGAAAACTAGTGAATAGTATAAGTAACTATACTATAGCTGAAATGCAGACAAATGTGTAGAGATTAGTGACCGTTAATCGATAGTTATTCAGATATCGTGAGATGCGGTCGGGTGTGATGTAGGTTTCAGAAAAACATTTTCTTTATCGTGCCAACGTTTCGATCTTTTATTGAGATCATCTTCAGGGCTCAAAGTGTTTGTCTTCTGTGTAATTGTGCCATCCTTGTGTGTCGTGTTGAGAGTGCCCAACGATATCTGAATAACTATACTATAGTATTGACGTCTCTTCATGGGACACCCTGTATAAAACATGGATTACTCCAGCCACACACTAACATTAAGTAATATTAATTTTTCGGATTAAGATGCTATTTTGCCATGTGACCAAGCTGATCGTTAGCTGATTACTTACTGTATATCGCACACCCACAAGAAGAGTGACACAAGTCGATAAAGTATAAAAACCGGATTATTTAGTTTTTAAGTATTTGGGTGTGTGATGCTACTGGAAAAAAAACTGGTGGTAAACACGTAGCTGCTAAGTAACACTTTTGAATTGGCAGGAACGTAGGGTCAACATTAAAGAAAATTGGCTTATCTTAGTTCTGTGCCGAGCTTTTAAGCATCGGTGTATGAAATATCTGTAAAAATGAATTTTACATCACGTGGACAAAGTGATTATAATTTGGTTGACAACCAACAAGAAGTAAACTGCCGTAAATAATGGTAATGAAGTCAGTCAGTTGTCAAATTCCATCCCTTTGGCAATAACCGTGGGACAAAGGGTTATGGAATTGGACCTTCTCGTTGCACTTTGATAACGGGTAATGAGAAAGAAAGTATGACCTATAATGCTGATAGTTCGGGCTATTCAGATTCCATTTACAAATCTGGGAAACATGAATAACGCAACTTCAAAAAGTTACAGAAAATCAAAGTAGTGCAAACATTGAATTATCACAATTACTTTTTATTCGAAATAAGATTGCATGTCCTTAATTGAATCTAACAGCATTTCTAGTTCTCAAGCTGTGTTTTTCTCTTCACTGTGAGAGAAAAATAGTACTAATTTTAGAATTATTTTAGTTGAAAAAGTATCGACCACTTTTTCACTCATGAACCCCCTAGATCAGGTATGGTCGAAGGAAAAAAGCAAATTCAATTGTTACTTTCAAGCTTTCGACCTATAAAAGGTCATTATCAGTGTCTATATTAATTTCACATTAAGAAAAACAATTGTTAAATCAATTGTACGGACATGTTTTTCCTTAAATTAATATAGACCCTGATGATGACCTTAAAATAGGTCGAAGCATGGCAGTACCAATCGAATTTGCTTTTTTCTTCAAGACCAATCAATTGATCTGGAGGGTTCGTGAATTATTTTAGTTTCATTACATTTATTTTAATAGCGTTCTTAATTATAATATTTTTTCACAATTTTTTAAGCATGTTTTCTATTAACTTTTACATTATTTTATCGTTTCGATGATTTTTTAATGGTTTAATTACATTATTTTTTTATAAAACTTTTATTTTCATACTTAATTTTGCATTTTTAATAACTAATTAGACTTGCTTCCAGAGGGAAAATGGATGGACCATTTAGGTCAAAAATAATCTTAGTATAACGTACTACATGGATATTTATGTTTGTTAGGTTTGTATATTTTAAGATAGAACAGACTGTCATAAAAAATTAATACCCTTATTATATTCTTTGATATCCATTATCGTTATAGCAAACAAACTAACTTAAATTACTGAGAGCCAATATGTGCAAGAAAAGTGTCACAACCTAAAATGGGTAGTTTTTTGGGGCAGTGCAGCTGGATTTTTATAGTTTTGGGTTTTTACGCTACCCGACGCAAATCCAAAGTCCATTTTTCCATAAGATTGTATTACAACGTGCACATCTGCCCGATGGTATGCTACGCTACCCTATTCTACGCTCTGCGATCCCCACCGCGCTTTCTTCCATTGATTCTAGGGTAGTATTAGTATCCCAAAGATTACAGTTTCTCCCCCGTAATGACGTGTAATTAATACATAAGTAAGAAAGTAAACTTTCATTTGTCTCTTCTGTTTCTGTTGTTAAGTTGTGTCACTTTTTGTGTGTGTACGATATGATCAGCGTAGATTGTCATGATTCATTAGGTAACATGTTTCATCGCGCCAAGAACTACCTCAGCGGTTTACGCCAATTCATCTCGTTGTATATTTTCCCAATTGTTTTAAGTTTTAATGAAAGTTGTGACATTTGAAAGTAAAAGTGATTAAAGACATTTCAGAAATTTGCCGTAGCCCGGAAAAACCGGAAGTACAATAGCACTCTAAAGGGGCGCGGTATACACAAACGCAGTCGTTTTCCGTTTCATTGTCATTCATCCGTGTTGAACGTTCAAAAGAAAGAGAAATTTCAAAGAAACGGAAAGGTTGTGTAAGGCCTCGGTATTTAAAAGTGCACAGAGACAAATGCGTCTGACAAGAGCGATTCTCATGTCATTAACGAGAAACCGAACATTGTATTGAACATGGATCGGACCGGAATCTCACGCCCGGTTCATTTCCCTTCTCGTATCACATTTAGAAATCGACCGGCAGAACGATCCGACGAGAATAATCACTAATGAATTTCATAACAATAAAAAATTAACATTAGGAAATATTATGATTAAGAACGGATTTCTAAATGTATACGATTGTCTACTGAGATTTGTGCTAAACATAACAATGTTTCTTTTTTGTCTCGGATTGTGCAACGAGTATGTTTTTGTCGAGTTACATGATGTTCAAGTAATGGTCGAGTAGATTAGTGTAGGAGAAAGACAGGAATGTTTATTACCGACCTAAATAATTTTTTTGTTCGGATTGATAACCCACCCACTATGCTCTATTTTTTTCCAAATCATACCACATAAAATAATTGCGGAATGAACAATGAAACAGAAATTATGAGTTAAAACCTTTATTGGTAAAAAGTGTAAAAAAATATAAACTTTTCCCAATGTAGTTAAGGCTAACAAGGTGGAAGCTACCCTAGTACTACCATTTTTGATGTAACTTTTTTTGGTGATACTAGGTTGAAAAATATTGGACACAGATCTGAACTTGTTGTCAGCAGTCCCTCGCAAATTAAAAAAAAATTTCTTTTTTATGGTTTTCTATTGTTATTATACGTGGAGGCTCGCGACTAGACGTCAATACTTTAAGAGGTTGTCCTACATGTCAAATTGAACTAAAAAGGCCTTATTGTCCGTAGTCTATTTTTCAATTGTATTCGGGATATTCAACTTACCATGTTAATTCAATCTTTCAGAACTTTTATCTATAAAGTTAGGTGTTAGTTATAAAGTTAGTTAGTCTCATAAAATATTAATCCTACAGTTAATTTTAATTAGATCAAATAAAAGAGCATGAAACATCCTATAAGATTCAACTTATTGTATTGTTAAATTTAGCCATACAATACTTAGGAGGTTATTCTACATGTCAAATTTTGCTATATTTCAATTTTCAGGTTAGTTCAACTTTACACCAATTTATCTCATAAACATAACAGCACTCTCAACACGACACGCAAGAATGGCACAATTACACAGAAGACAAACACTTTGAGCCCTGAAGATGATCTCAATAAAGATCGAAACGTTGGCACGATAAAGAAAATGTTTTTCTGAAACCTACATCACACCAGACTGCAACTCACGATTTCTGAATAATTATCTCATAAAGTCCAATGTATCCTATTAAATGATTGCACCAATGGCAAGAGCATTGAAAAACCTTAGATCGTTTGTTTTTTCTATTGCAAACTTGAGCCAAATCACTTAGGATAATAAACTTTGTCGAGTTTCCAAAGTTCTTGTCTGAAGTTTTATTAAGACTTTCTTTAGCCCAATGGAAAGAGCATTAAAAACCATAAAGGATTAATGTTTTTATTGTATCCTTAAGGAAATGAATCATAGTTAGTTTTTTTTTCTTACGTTCAATATTTTACCAAAACGTTTTTTTTTTGTTACGCATTACGTTCATTATTTTTCAATAAAAGTTTTGAAAACTTAATGACTCGTTTTTGAAACCATCTGTAACAGAAATATTACTTTTTTAGCAATTAAGCGTTAATTTTATATCGGTGATAACTGACCTTTGAGAAATCAAGTACACGTGTTTATTCATTAGTAAAGGTAAGTTATCCGTAAGCGCCAAGAAGTTTCTACTTTGTTTGTTTAAGGTTATAAAAAATGAATATCTTAGGGTTTTTAATGCTCTTTCTAGTGTTGTAAAAAAATGTACAGTATGATTTGATTTTATGAGATACGGGGGCTTTATGGAAAAAAAGTAGTGAAACGCTGGAATAACCTGAAAAATGAAATATCTGGAATGCAATACTGAGAATCAGATTTGGTACAATAGGGACTTTTTAGTACAAGTTGACATTTAGCATAACCTCGTGAAGTATTGACACAGTATATCATTCGATATTTTGTCGTAATACAAAACAGAAATATGCAGTTGGAATTAAATTTGATTAAAGAAAAATAGGATGCATTTGGGAGCAAAGGTTTTAAGATTATTTTTTCGGAAAAGCTTGTATTCAGGGGTTTGGGGAGTGAAAAACTACCTTAATTAACAACTTTGCTTATTGGCAAAAAATATTTTAACCTACTTATTGTTTGATTCGTTCGGGACGATGGTTCTCAACGCAACCATCTCGAACTTATTCAAAGTATTCAAATTTGCTAATGCTATCGTAATTCGTCCAGTCTAGAAGCTTCATGCCCCACTGCCTGAACTCTTACTGCTTCGTTATTATTACAACAATTACAACAGATACCTGTAATCAAAAGGCAAAGTAAAACAGATATATAAAAAGAATAAATTGAACTTTGAGTGCAGTTATTATACTATTAGGAAAAGTAAATAATTCATTTTTAAGCCTCTCTTTCCAACATAAGAGTAAACTCATAAAATATTATTTTTGTTTGAACAACATAGTAAAGTATGTGTGGTGATTAGTGACCGTTAATCGATATTTAATTAGAAATCGTGAGATGCGGTCTGGTGTGATGTAGATTTCAGAAAAACATTTTCTTTATCGTGCCAACGTTTCGATCTTTATTGAGATCATCTTCAGGGCCTGGGATTTACAAACATTGTTTACATATAACAATTATATTTTGGATGTGGAAAAGTGAATTTATACAATGGAAAATATATTTTTTATACATTCAATCCAATATATATTCAATACAGATAACATACCTATACATCACATTACATTCCACACATCAAATATTTTTCACATAGTCTAATTTCCCAACAATTTAGCTTTCCTTTTCCTATTTATCCCTTTCTATATAATCCTGAAAGGATAATCTGACCGAACCATTACCAACACATTTTTTTCCCTTCGTCGGCTCTTTTAACCTCAAAGAAGCCGACTCCTTATACAAAAATATCTTTTCTATACCGACTTCCTTCCCCACCCCTTCAAAATCCAACGTATATAAACACAAAATAGCAAAATCTCTCTGGCACTCTCGACACTACACGCAAGAATGGCACAATTACACAGAAGACAAACACTTTGAGTGAATAGAAATACTTTGATTGAATATATAAAAAATATATTTTTCATTGTATAAATTCACTTTTCCACATCCAAAATGTAATTGTTATATGTAAACAATGTTTGTAAATCCCAGGCCCTGAAGATGATCTCAATAAAGATCGAAACGTTGGCACGATAAAGAAAAGGTTTTTCTGAAACCTACATCACACCAGACCGCATCTCACGATTTCTAAATAAATATAGAAAGTATGAAATAGATTTCAGCCTTTGAATTGAAACATGCAACCGATATAATTGTTTTTGCGGCCATTTTTGTATTAAAAAAATTTAGTTTTTGAAAATGTATCAAAACCTGGTAAGTCTCTCATTTAAAAAAAGTTGATATTTTTAATTATTTACCTATCATAGTGACATTAGTCACACATTAATTTTATGCTAGTTTAATAATATATTTTTGTCACAGCATGTTAAAAACTTAAATCATTAGTGATTGACTTCTTATAAACATTTAATTTTTTTTTTGACAAAAACTGTAGAAAGAAGGATGACTTTTTATCTGCAATGGAATTTACGGTTTAAGGCAATCTCCTTTCCGAGTCCGGTTCACCTTTTCGGTTTTTCGCATGTGTCTTGAATAAAATAACCCTGTCTTTAATTTTGATTAGGTCAATCGTACATTTATATAAATCTTTCCGGGTGTTATGAATGGACTCGACCAGATATTTTGGCTGCAGGGAAGGAAATATAAATTCTGTTCTTGTTATGTTATTCTGTTCGTGTTATGTTGTTTGTGCAGTTAATTTGAAATACGAACTGGTCTATGTTATAAATATTTTCTTCACTATCGATATTTCATAGTGATTGTTTAAACATATTACTTTTGCTTAGACCTACAATTTTAGATGAAATAAAACATAATAAAGACGGAAATATATAATATATAATTATCTTTTTTTATTAATTAGTGAGTTTTTCGATCTTGTGTAGTGTTTCCTCAAATCTAGTACTTTTTTATTTCTAATAATTTAAAAAAAATATATAACATGAATTATTTTCTTCTAGCTTCTTCTGCACCACGTCATTCCTGGAGCTTTCAAAGTTAACTCGCTGCTCGACGAGATGACCGGTGTCAGCTTGGCAGGAACCCAACTCAGGGTGAACACTTACACAACACAGGACAACGAATGGAACGATGTTAAGGTGAGCGTTTTATTCTCTTCTAGTCTGGAAATATAGCGTAATCGCATATAAACTGTCGTAAATCTTCACCATGACGTTTTGGAAAAATGCTTAATTTCCCGATGCTATTTCATGCAATCGTTGGCGTTGCAAAGGTTGGTGACCTCCTATCGACTAATGGTGAATTGCATTTATGTAACAAACTTGGATTACTTGCAAGAACGGGGCGGAAAGTCTTTGGCTATTATTATATTTAAATTATACTTTGAATTCAATTTGCATATTTGATACATTAGTAAGCTTGGCATGAAGCGTTGTCGTAAGGATTTTGCAGGTTCACCGAATATTTCCGTAAATAAAGTTTGTTTATTAAAGTGACAAACTATTGGGCTTTTCTGCTATCTTACCTTTTGCAGAAAGTCACTCTATGTTATATAATTTTGAGATAGTTGTCAATATGAGTTCTACATGTGGTTTGGGTCGATTCGATCATCCTCCTTTGTAAATTACTGGGTGTAAAATTTTGAAAAGATAAAAATGAGCTGAATTTCAACAACTTCAGATAGTTGTGAGGTTTTCTCTACGGGAGGAGTACAGAGATCGGAAAGGATCCAACTGCTTGCTAATATAATTTTGAACTAGTGTCATATGATGCACGTTGAGGAACATGATTCCATAGAAAGGTGGTCCTTAGGTGACGACTGCAGACCCTGAGAAACACACGTAAAGTTAATAGATAAGTGAAAATGCTCGCTACATGGATTCTGCACGTCAGCAGCAGAAAAGTAAAAAGAGCTGTGTTTTTCTGCTTGCACGATGCACTCGTATATTTTCTCCGCTTCACATATGAAACTTAGATGCAATATATATATACATACCCCTAATCTCTGTAACATTACTCTAACCATTCTTAACTTAACCTTTCCTTAACTGTACCACTAATCTTAACCCAATCTATTCCTAGCCGAACCCGTCCCTAAACCTTACACTAACAACACGTCGTGAGAAGCGGTCAAGAATGAAGTAGTTTAGAAAAACACCTTTTTCATTTTTTGCCTACGTTTCGACCCTTATTCGGGTCATCTTCAGGGCATAGGCATAAATAGCAGTGCTGTTCTTTTGGTGTCATATTGGTGTTGTGTTAGTACAACAATTTCACACAACACCAATATCACACCAAAAAAATAACACCACTATCTATGCCTTGAAAATAACCCGAATAAAGATCGAAACGTCGGCAAAAAAATGAAAAAGGTGTTTTTCTAAACTACCTTATTCTTGACCGCTCCTCACGAATCCAACAAATTACTAACAGTTCATAACAACCATAACTCTAACTTAGGGTTGTTATGTAGTTAGGTTGTTATGTAGTTAACTTTGTTAACTAACCCAACCTTACTTCACTTAACCCTACATAACTTAACCCTAACCTTACCTACAGTAACACTTCCCTTATTACAACTCTAACGCTACCTAACCCGTTCTCGATAAAACATCACCTATCCTTAACCTTATCTAACCTAACCTGTTCTTGACTCTACATAACCTCTTTGTTAACCTTGACCATGCGCACTCCTGGTAATGCTAAATTGATGTCGTGAAGACGATCTGGTAAAAATGTATGTATTCAGCTCAAAAACGTATCCTTGTTAAAAAAAAGAAAGATTTCTTGGTGTGTAACAAAAGTCGATCAAGTATGCCGAATATCGAACTGCAGAGACGTTGACCAAATACAAAATTTGATCCAAAACCAGTAGGTACTGAAATGTTGCATCACGACCAACCATATAGTTCAATGCAAACGTGGAAATATTAGAAAAAGCTTCGTTATAAAAACACATGACATCCCTTCTATTCTCCTGATCTGCCCCATAAAGACTAGTGACCCATTCTTTTAAAAAGTGGCTGAAAAAAAATAGTCGTTGGCAAAATAGAGTATAGTAAATATTTTGTCAAAACATAACTATCAATCAAATAAAATATATTTAAAATAATATAGTTAATTTTTGAATTCACTTTCTGTAAAAAATGGCCAATCTATTATACGCAGAATATAAAAATCCGGCTTACAAGATGTTTATTTTCAATAATGATCATTTCTTCTTTCCTAGTTTCTATTAGAGGGATATTAAATTGTCAATACAAACAAATTATCTCTAAGAAAAATCTAGTGAGTCTTCGGAAGCCAGTCTTCTAATTAATTATTGATATTTAATCATTCTAATGGTAATGCGTCTAATGTGAATTGTTCCTCTTATTTATTAGTAGAGGAGAATTTCTTCCTTTTTAATTTATTCAGATGAAACTACTTTAACGCAACTGTTTATTTTCTTTTCTCAACTTTTTTCCGATCTAAGGTTATTCATTAACTTCGTTCCAATGTGTTAGGACACACTCCCAAGCCCGGGTTATTCTTGAATTTGGTAAATTGACGTGAGAAAGAGATAGTTACGCACTGTTGCAGCCGTTTCTCCAGAAATGATCTTTATTACGGACTGTCATGGGTTGTCGCGTAAAACAATAGGCTTTTATGATTCGCAAGTCCGGTTAGAATTGCTCTCTTTACTTTGAGCTTTCCCCCAAACCGTCAATTTCTCTACAGTATCTCAATGCAACTTTGTTTCCTCTTAGTATAAGAATTTTTAAACACATAAGTACACCGACAAATATATTTTCCTTTCTTAAGAGAAATTCATGCTTTCAATTCTCACCAATTTTGTCAGAGTTTGAAACATGTTTTTGTTATCTTACAAGCTGTATATGCTGTTTTTATTTATTCTTCTTAGTTGATTTGAACGACCAGCCACTCTTTATTGAATTCTTGAAATTTTGACTGCGTGTTTGTTGTTCTTACTTAGCACATCGTTTGTGTTATTGTTGATTAAAATGCAATTAAATTCCAATATTACGAATTTTTGTTTTTTCATTCCCTTCCACTTATATCTCATTTTGATAGTGATTGTGGAATATATTCCACTTTATTTTACGTGATATAATAAGAACACATAACGTATTTGGCAGGCATCATAGTTGAATAAAATCTAATTAATTAAGTACTGATTAATTTTAGTACAATGCGGCTGGCCCAAATGCAAATTCAGATGGCATTAATAAAGAAAATAAATGCAAAAACGTATCCTTGATTACTTAATCAAGGTGTTCAACCAAACATTTTAAATATATATAAGGTAATTTTTAACAGTAGCACATAAAAATAAAATAACAAAAATACTATGAAGAATAAATTCTCAGTAACATATTTTCATAGTTGATATATAGTTAATTTTTCTGTCTGTACTTGGATATTATTTAATATTTAATTATTAGTACATATACTTTTACGAAACATACTAAATTATACTGACGTTGTATTGGATCTTCTTGAGGTCATTTTACAGGTGAATAAAGAATATCACTATTGTGTTTCACCAAGCTTTCGGCGAATGTTCCGCCATCTTCAGGGCCTAATTTATTAAAAAATAAAATTTACATGAACAGAGTTACATAACATTTTACATTTTAGTTTATAGATTCATTTTCACCTTCACTTCAAAAAAACAACAAACATGTGCTATGAATTTAATTTTCCAAACAACTGGGTTAAGTACGTAATTGTATTTTTGTAATGTATATCTTTATATAAGATGTGCTATGTAACTCTGTTCATGTAAATTTTGTTTTTTAATAAATTAGGCCCTGAAGATGGCGGAACATTCGCCGAAAGCTTAGTGAAACCCAATAGTGATGTTCCTTATTCACCTGTAAAATGACCTCAAGAAGATCCAATACAACATCAGTTTAAACTATGTAGGTCGATCAACGTCAACTAGAATACTAAATTAAATTTACATATAATTTGGACGTTATTGTTCATTTATGTTTGCTTATCGTTGGCCTCAGATATTAGGCATTCGCCTATTCAGTGTAGGGTTTGCTATTTGGCTTCACCCAGCTTACAACCCTAATCAAGTTGCTGGTACATCTCCTGGCAGACCTCAAAAGAAAAATCACAAACGTGAAGATAGATTGAGGAGGGACGAGTAATCAATTCACTGGTTGGACAGGATATTTCTTTTCACAAAGTGGAGTTTTGTGATTAGAACTATCCTTTCCGGCCAGTGTACTACGAAGATATTGGTAATTTCATTTGGTTTTGTTGTCTTGCCCTGCTGATGAACGACGAAACGACAAAATTGGAGATTTTGATATTTCCTTTTAAGGTTTATTATAAAACGTTATTTGTCAATTAGAATCCAGGTCCTGAATTAGACGTTTCCGGGCATACCGTATTTTGGTGTTTTGGTTTGCGAGCCACGCTTCCGCATTTTGCTAACAGTGTTGCACACAATCACTGATGAACCACTGAAGACGGCAGAAAAACCGAAATGTAAAAACAGACCAAAACGATCTAAAATACCAAGCCACAGGTGCATCTCCTCTAATAGGAATCTCACAATATTACAAATATTGATTATTTGGAGATCGTGAGATGCGGTCTGGTGTGACGTAGGCTTAAAAAAACATTTTCTTTATCGTGCCAACGTTTCGATCTTTATTGAGATAAAATTCAGGGCCAATTAACGCTCACTAAACACCACACATTACAAATATTATTGCAGCTGGGTCGTTTCCGATCATTTGATCTAATTAACCTTGTTGTTTTAGTCTGTCAGGCGAGTTTCGGTTTTTTGTTACTTCATTGATGGGTTTTGTTCACTAATTATTTAACCACTATTCAATTATTTATTATTAACGGCAGGTTGATCACCCCGCAGGATGTTTACATAAAAAATGTTTGCCATTTGAATTGTGTAAGGTTATGTTAAACAAAATCAAATTGATATTGAATTTTGATTTTGTTTTATTTGCTGCTAGTCAAATGTTAGTAGGGAATGAAGCCAGACGTGTTTGTAAAATCACATGACCTTCCTTGGCATTTTGCATCTGTTGCACGAAGGGGCGAGGCTCCCTTGGCCTCCAAAAGTGTGCAACACGCCAACTAAAACGACTTAATTACGTGATGACCTGATAAAAGTTTTCCTTAATTTGAACAATAAATCAACCTCAGTGGTAAAGCTTTTCTCATGGAATTCATGCTGTAAAGGGTTATTTGAAGTGTAGTTCATGAAATGTTCAAATCTTGGCTGTCGTTTCAGTTCGTTCCGGCTGATTATTTTATATGCCGTCTTCTTATAAATTTCGACATACGCCGATATTTTTATCAATGGTATTCCGCAAGTAGTGGATTCCAGGTATAAAGTGTATTTTATTCGTGCAAGTCATGATAATTTTTTCACGGCTCCTTTCACGCCAGTGTTCCTTAGTACAGAAAAGTTGCAAATACGGATTAGTTCCGTTAACGTGGTGTTTCTTCTTATATGTTTAATATCTATGTCATGCCGGCGTAATAAAAAAAAATTGAAAAAAGTAGGTATCCATCACGAATTGAGGCTTACTTTCCAGTATGTCGACTTTTCACTTTACATTTTCAGAAAAAAATGTTTACCTTCAATAAAAAAAAAATTCTTAACATGTAATATAATATAAAGAAT
This sequence comes from Cimex lectularius, assembly GCF_000648675.2. Classification (NCBI taxonomy): domain Eukaryota; kingdom Metazoa; phylum Arthropoda; class Insecta; order Hemiptera; family Cimicidae; genus Cimex; species Cimex lectularius. The sequence goes on from NW_019392662.1 coordinate 1,299,975, forward strand.
AAACATAATAAATAGTACCTTTCCCACGCAGTTTTGTGTCGAAAAATGTGAAACATTTCTCGATTTTATTTTCTACACAATATTTTTTTCGGTTACGCTTATACATTTTAATTATTTCGTGTGATATATTGGTACCGATGAGGCCAATTTATAATATACTTTCAGCTTTTCTATATTTTGGATGGTAGGGATATACAGGATATATTTTTTAGCTGAATTTCTCTTGAACCAATGATCCTATCACAAAAATAAATAAATAAAATATGTGTTTAAGAAATTTTTAGTCTAGTTTCAAATTTTTACCTTTTTTTGGAGAAAAATTATACAGGGTACCTCATGTCTAGTTCAACTTCAAAATTTTAAATACGACCCTATACATCCTGACACATCATTTTAAAGGATCTAAAGGATCTTTTATGCTGAAAACAATGGTGCAATCGGATTATAAATTGCTAAAAAATACCAAAGTAATGGCAAAAAGTTAAAAAAACGACATTTGGTTTGATATTTATTAATCACATTTCATGTTCGAACTGCCTGCCTTGCGTAAAGATGCTAGAATTTCTGTTTTTACCCACTCTTCACCGGTGTTTAGAGCGATAGAGTCAGGGGAGATGGATTTAAAAGCATTTTCTATCTTTTAACGCAGTTCTTCAACTGACGATTCAAATAAAGTCTTACCTGCAAACAATTGTGTGCGGGACATCCTTCAAGCTGGAGAATCATTTTTGATCGTTGTTGCAGAGGAACATCATTTAGTAGTTTGATGAAACCTCCCTCAAAAAATTCAGGAACTGAGCACCATTTAAATTATTTTCGTAGAAATGAGGCCCAGACGAGAAGTCCGCAACAAACGCTGATACAATGAACCACCTGATGATGACAAGGTACGAAATTTTCGGATTTTCCTCTGCCCACATTTAAAAATTCCAACGGTTTAGTATGCCATTAGAGGTGAACTTGGATTTAACAGTCCATAAGATGTATGGAAAAACCTTTGCTTCTGCCTCCCAAATCGACACTTCAGGGCATAAGAGGCCCAAAGTCCCTAGACAGGATGAAAGCGATACGGCTTAAAATTGTAAAAATTTGAAACTAGACTAAAAAGTGTTAAGCAAATTCAGCCGGGCCATCTAAAAAGGACACTTTGTGTATTGTCTTGCCTCAACGAGCTTACATCCTGATCTATCAGTTAAGATGGTGGTAAGCGGAAACTCGTCTGTTAGACTAAAACATTGCGTAGGTGAACCAAAATATCTATAAGAAAAATATATAAATTTATCCCCTGCAGACCTTAAGAAAAAAAACACCTTAATTAGTTTTATTTATAACAAGTTTTTAACATAGACAACTATTTGTTTAAATTTAAGTGTTTAAGGAAAATAATTGTCACTTCATCTCCCTTGGATTTTCCTAGTATTGCCTTAGACTGCAAAGTGTTTACATTTCCCCCATTAATTATTAAAAAAGTGAAAGTGCAGTGGAAACGAAAGCGCTCGGTTTTAAAACGAGAAGGCGTTTAAAGATTGAGATTTCAAACTAGAAGGCAGTGAAATTTACTTATAAAAAATAAAATAGACGGTCGTGCAGGAAAGCACGTAATATGATAAATAGAGGACGAGCTTCATTGTCTGTCAAAAAGCTTTCCCCGGGCTCCTGGCAAAATATATCGAATCAATAAAATTACGAGAACCCGGGAACCTTTCAAATATTAGAATGTAAGGTCATGGGGGTCCGGACAACAATGGAATTGTTTATTCAGAGAGAGGCTGATTGATGCGATAAATCGGATTAGTAGGTCTATAGTATAAAGGCGGGCATCACGTACTATTGAGCTTTGGATTATTTTTTGCGTGTTTTACTTAAAAAGGCTGGAAGAAATATAACAAGCCAAAAATTTCTCGCCAGGATGAAGAAGAAAAAAATCTCTTAACTTTTCTTAAAGCTTAGTTGAATTTCTAGGCCTTACCCAGCTTTCGATTTAATTCTCTTGTAAGAAAATTACAAATATGGTTGTCCGAATCCATAGCATCGAAAGTTAAGTGTTCGATGATTAAACCGTTAGAAATTGCTACGAACCCTACTTTCATGTTCGTTATCCGTAATAATAATTTATCTGCTTAACTGTGCGATTTTTTTTTTGTAAATAATTTAAAACCCAATTTAAACAACTTTCGACGGTGCAGTTCGCAAATTTGGATTCGGTCCAGTTTCAACGCGAAGACACCCTCCGGACTTTTCTGCATCGATCTGGAGAGAAGTTGGCACGACTTTCTTGATCGTAAGTCTCCAGGCGTTTTTCAGTCACGTTCCAAACTTGGTGAATGGGTTGACGGTTTTTAACGGTCGAATAACAAATGCCTCCATCCTTGGTAAAAGTCCCTGTTAAGTCTATCCGACGCGAGCTTTCACTTAATCTGTGCTTTAATTGCTTAAAAGTTTTTTTCTTAACTGAACAATTAGGCCTTTGTCTGTTTTTTTTTTTGCACGGTTACATAACAAAGTTATGCGATCTAACGGGTCATAGAAGTATAACATGGGATATTGAGGAGGTGTTTTATGAAGTAAGAAGGGGGTTTATCGGTCACATACGATGAACAAGTTGTATTGCATCTCAAGAGTATATTTTTTCTTGCATTTTTGCAGATTCATCAGAAAGTTTTTAAAATAAATTTTAAAACTTTCTACATTTGATAATATGTTTTTCATGTACATTTTTCAAAATCACTCTTCGATAGAATTTCTTGTAAAAAAATGATTATTTATTACAAATTAATAAAATAAACATAAAAATTCATTATTTTTATCTAAAAAAAAAAACGTTCGTTACTTATTCTAACGTCTATCTAAATACTTGCTGCTTTGCCTACTATTGAATCCAAAAACCACTGCTAAAATTGTACCATCTTCAAATATAATTCTACAATGTTTACTTTTTGTTGAAACTTTTTTTGGTGATGTTTATTGTATTCTATGAACATCTTCCTATAAATTTGTTCGATAAACATTGTTTTTTAATATCCTTGGTGTTATTGAATATCTGTAAGGTTGTTTGAAAATACCTTACCTTACCTCCATGTAATATCAAGTTTCTCATCGGTTGTTATAGAATACTGATTTACTTTGTGTGATTCTTTGAATATACCGTCTTTGAGTTCATAAAGTAAAACTGTTCAACAGAAAGATGGAAAAGTTCTGGTAACTTTTTGTAATCTTCTCATTGGGTAGTGATAATTTTTTTTTTTGTGTGCCCTTTTTCATTTTTGAGGTCAAACCTGTTTTTTTGACTCGCTCTTTTCTGCATGCATGGAGAAGTATTTGGTCGTCTTCCATCTCCTAATTAAGAAAGCGAAAAAACCTAATAAGCTTTTACGTTTGTTCAACTTTAAACTCAATGGAACGAAAATACGCAACTGAAGTGAAAAATCAACAAATCGCAGACGCTCCAAGGAAAATAGTAACAAACGATGACCGTCCAATGATTAATCATACCAATGGAACATCGTGGAAAACATACCTTTACTCGAAAAATATTAAATTTATGCCTCTGCAGCATCTTTGGTCCTAGGAACCTAGCATGTAAAAATTGTAATTAAATATAGGTTTCTGCCAAGGTTGTGCATGAATTTTAAGGTTATTATTATTTGAACTGTCGATTTTACGTAAGATAAATTATACAAGTGTTGCTTCGATCCACTAAAAGTAAATATTTTTAAATATACTGTCTGAAAAGGTGATCTACCTCGTTTTACATTATATAAATTACATGAACTTACCCCTAAGGTGACTTTTAAAATATCGCCATTGCAAGAAATAGATTAGGATAAGTCTTAAATCCATTACAGTTCGTGGTCCGATTGACCAATTAACATTTTTCAATGAATTACTATTTATGAAAGGTATTGGTTGAGATAAAAAAGTCAGCGTAACGAGCGGGATTCGAACCCACGACCTTCAGCTAAATACGCCGCTACTCTACCACTTGAGCTATCGTGACTTCGATCCACTCGCACACTAACTTCCCATCTCAACCTCACCTTTCGAATTTCCTTCCTTTTTGCCATTTTCATTTCAAATGTGTAATCTATTCGATTCTCGGCGACATCTCTTGAAAATTGACTCTAACTTCTCATCTCGACCCCACCGTTCGATGGCTAAAAGGAGGGAAAATTCGAGAGGTGAGGTTGAGATGGGAAGTTAGTGTCCGAGCGGATCGAAGTCACGACAGCTTAAGTGGTAGAGTAGCGTGGGTTCGAATCCCGCTCGTGACGCTGACTTTTTTATCTCAACCAATACCTTTCATAAATAGTAATAAGTCTTAAATTTTTTTAAATAAAATTCTCCGCAACAAAATTGGTTGATTTACAAAACGTTAAACCAACCCTACACTTATTCTTTCCAATGATTATTGCTATTATAATCTTTATTTACTCCCCGTTGTTTTAAAAATTTTCTTTTTGGTTACTACAGGCGCAAAATAATCATGCCATCCTTTTATTTTATTAAGAATTCTTTATAGGAAGAGATTTCGGGGCAGAATGCTTTTGATCTACAGCCGCGTTTTCTTATTGAATACCATGTAATTATTGTGATGGAAGGATTTCAGCATGAACTCCTAGATTAGAAATCTATTAAATGTATGTATCAATATAGTGAATATATGTTGTACAGCCTATATTTTATTAAATTATTTTAATACCTTCCATACCTCTTTTTGATCTTTGACTCTAGTCGAAATTAATGAAACGTCTCGTCTAATCCAGTAAATTAGTCATTTTTGATACTTAATTATATAAATAATTATGTCATTTAAAAACGAGATGTTCAAGTTTCAAATTTGGAATTTAGCACACACTCGAGTTAAAAACATCAGGTATCACAAAACAATATTTCCCCTCCAAATGAGCGGATTTTCATATGACACCGTATAAATTGCAACGTTACCGAAGTGCTTTCGATCTGTGATAGTTTGTAAGTTTCTTCCGTTGTGCAACAAAGTTTTTTTTTTATATTCAAGATGATGGATTTACATAACAAAGCTATAAAGGGTTAACGATGCAAGTCGTCATTAAGGATCGGATTGGTACATCTTAATTTTAATTAAAAAAATAAACTTTCGCCTTAATTAAACTTGCTCAATAAACTATTGACAATATTTTCTTTTTTATGCTTTGAATAATATTTAACTACATTTGTTTAAAATAACAGTTTTAATTTTTAACCTACGAACACTCATCTTAATTATTAAACCAAAGTTTAATAATTAAGATGAGTGTTCGTAGGTTAAAAATTAAAACTGTTATTTTAAACAAATGTAGTTAAATATTATTTATTTATTTGTATATTATTATATATAGTATATTATTTATTTGTAAATATTAATTGTAATAAATATATTATAAATATATTATAAATATATTAATTGTAATAAATATATTATAGTATATTATTTATTTGTAAATAATAATTAAAATCAGTGATCCTAAATCCATTTCCCCACATTTTTACAAAAAGATCTTATTAATCAAAAGAAGCGTTTTTGACCCAGGCTATATTCGTTCCCACTTTAATTACTAAGATCACAAAGTCGACGAGTTTGGTATCATCCTTAATGTATAGGCTTAGTAGATCATTAAATGTTTCATGTTTATGTATATACGAAAAAAAACAAGCCAATTTACCTGAAATTACCAATATGTAATATGTACAACGCATACAGTAGGACGAATGTTCAAACAATTTGAAAGTTGATAGGTTTGAAAAAGGATTAATTTAAAATGTAAATTTCTTTTAATTAATTCTTATCTCCAATCGTGACATTAATCTGTAAGTGTTTTTTCATACACTCTTTGATATTTGTTCTATTTGGAAAAAAAACCCAGGTTGTTAATAATAACGAAACAATTTTCCTTTAGTTAGACGCTAAAAATAAACGTATAACATAATTTTAATGCAAAATACATATTGTTGTAACCTGTTTGTCATAAGTCGATTTCAACCTGACACATTATTCAGAAGCATCATGGCGATATGATCAGTGTAAACATTGTCCAATTTCCCATTATAAAAATTCCTTTCGACCTGATATTCAAATATTTACCGTTCATAATTTAACCAATATATAAACAGGAGATAAAACGGATTACCCGGCCTTACGTACTTTGTTGTTAATTTATGGGTTTAAAATCATAAAGATCTATTACTCAATCCGAATTCATTATCATTATTATGTGTAGCTCATTCCAACCTTAATGTCACGCTGGACAATTATTTTTAAAATCTAATTAATACAATATTCATAAGGCCGTTTTCTAAACCTATAAGTCATTTTTTTGATAAAAAAGTGCCTATGTAATTGAAGTAATATACTGTCTTAAAATATAATTTTGGCTTCTCAATTTTTTTTAATATGTACAATTTTATTTAATATGGGAGAGGACATTAATTATAGAAGAATTACATATTATAATTTAAAATAAAAATTTACATTTGTAAAGGTTTTTATGCAAAACAATACAAGATTCATTTCTTTTGACAGGGCTTTCACTCAAAGATAATTATTTTGTGGAAAAGAAAACAATAGAATTAATCGAGTGAACCAATCCATTTAATTAGTTCTATACTTTTTACAATCACCCATTTTTATTGCTAATATTAAGTTTCTCATTTAAATTGTGTTCGTTTAATGATTAACTAGGTATACTGAAAAAGTAGTATCTATTAAAAGTTTTATTTTTTAGGTGATGAATGAATGAAAAAAGTTTGTAGGTCCGTCTCAATGGTTCAAGGTAGAACTAGGTGCATTTAAAATATCAGTTTGATTTCAAGAATTGCTTGTTCAACTTTTGCACCAAGCGTATCAATATATTGACGAACATCATACTGTTTTTAAACATATTTTATGATAAAATAGATTTAAAAACCCAAGACAATGTACTAGATTTTTAAAACAGTAATAATAATGGTTCAAGGGACCGCGGTCGACGAGAGGTAGGTCGTCCTATTCGTATTGCCACGCTTGAGGTGATGGGTCCGAATTCCGGCATAGCCCGAGGAACGATTAATTGTGATTAATAGTAGAATAATTATGATGAGGTTCTTTTACGACCGCACCTGGCATATGACTTTCTCAGTCGTTTGTTTATAACACGGTGGGAGGTGCCACACGTCTGCTTACAAAAGAATGGTGCTTTGCTCGTAAGTTCAAGTGCAGAAAAACGTCGCAATCCATATGGACAGAAGAGATTTTTCTCCACTTGCCCCTTTCAAAATTTCTTACCGAGAAACTCAAAGGTACTGAAACAAACACTCCCTGGGCCGATGGGCCTCCTAGGTTAGGGATTTCCAAACAACGGGTCGCTACCGGATTTCGATTAGAGGGGAATCCTAAACACCCCGAGGGATCCCAGCTATACGGCAAAGATTGAGACAAGGATTTGGAACTTTTGGTCACCGTTTTCCCTTAAAAAAACTGGATCCCTCCCTTGAGGTTAATAGTGAGCTCGTGAATATTTCAGATTGCGCCCCAGGCCCCGGGTCACTCCTATTTACCCTTAGTTTCATCACCGCCATTATATATCCTGGGAAGAGGCTACAAGCCGTTTCTGGCATTAAGTCCTCCATTTTTGGAAAACGGGTGGTTACGGTGTGGTTTATAAGTTTACCCTTTCGGGCTGCGTGCTCTACCTATCCACTCCAGTCTGCATTTTCAACTTTTCACAGGATAAACAGGAGCGTTGCTTCCTTTAGTTCGTACCGCCGAAACGCATCTGATAGCGAGCTTTAGGAGATTAAAATGATCAGAATCTACGAAATTACAGGTTCATTGTCCAGCAATCCTTCAAGAAGAAATTTCACCTTTACTTTTGCATTGTTTTCTACCATGGGTTTTATGTAAATAACAGACACATGGACCGGAATCTTCATTAAACATACGTAACAAACTAACCGCTTAGAAAATACTCATCAGATCAGAGTCGAGTTGTGGGGCTCGGCTAAATCCTCCAATATCCAATGCATCCAATCCTTTTAATTCAATGTGCCATCCTCAACGTTACCTACTACCTCATCAAGCTCAAGATTCACCTAGACACCTTATTTGTGGAGGATCTGATCCATCCATCCTCAATTTCTTCTCTAAGCTATTCTTCTTAAGATCCACTCCTACCCACTAGCAAGTTATTTCAACGAGTTCTACGACGATGGCTTATATATCACCTACCGTGTCCCTATCTTAGTCAAGATCCCCCTAGATCCTTATTCCAATAAAATTACCGATAGTTTCAACACTGGCTGTTATCTCTATAATGTCTCGTGGTCTTAAATATCAGTCAGATTTGTATATATATGTATGCACATGTTCCAATAGTTCAATGTATATTTTTGAACAGATACCAAATAAATGCAGTGTTTGCTGATATCATATTTGTATGATATGTATAGTTAGATTTGTTATAAAAAGCATAATAAATCTTGTATTTTGTAAAATATAATTATAATCTCTTTTGTTAAGCATTTTTATCTTATTTTTGCTTTTGATATTATCAAGATTGTTACCTTTTGTATTCACTCTATTTCAAAAGATTGTGCAAATACAGACCCTCGTATACACTGAAATATCAAACGGGTCTAGATTGACGTGTGGTGAATATTGAATCGCTTGTAAACTCTTGTGCAACTGAATCTGCCCTGTTTAAAATAGCATGACTGATTTCGTTCTTCTGTGTTCCAGGTGGTCACGATAAACGGAGCCAAAATCAACATGGACAAGTCCGACATCGAGGTGCCCCAGGGTATCGCCCACACGGTTGACCGGGTCATGTTCCCTCTTCCCGTCGGGGACGTCGTCCAGACGCTCCAGGCAGACAGAGAAGGCAGATTCTCGAAATTCATCAGGCTCTTGCAAGAGACCGGCGTAGCGGCGACTTTGCAAGGCAAGCATTCCACTAACATAAGTCCATTCAACTGATAATCTAGGAATAGTGGACCTTGGTTCGTAAGTCGTCGTGATGTAAAATCGAGACCTAACGTTCTTGCCTTGGATAAATCCGTTCACTCTTGTCCAGTAATTTGCTTTTTATCATCAATAGCTGGAAAATGTAAAACAAGTCCCGATCTGGATAATATTTGGAATAAATTATTGTTTCTAATAATAGTACAGACCGTAGATAAGAATCCATACTTTAATGCGATTTTTTCCTTTTAATTACCTGATTCAGCATATTGAAATTACTCGTGAGAAGAAAATAAAAGGAAACACTTATGATTCCTAGTAGACCACGATGATATCTCAGTTTTCATTAACCGTTCACTGTATATTATACATGTAGTTCATAATAAAAATAAAATAATAAACAATTTTATTTACACTTTATAACACATAATCATTTAACAGTATAACATATCAATCCTATTAACAGTATAATCATTTCAGACCGACTAGAATCAGCTAAAAAAGGTTATGTGGCTGTTCTTCCTTTAGATCGAAGGCTTTACACTTTTGTTATTCTTTTGCCAGCCTGTTTTTTTTAAATAATAATTAAATATCTTAGTCACTTACTTAAAAATTTGTAGTTTGGTCGTTTCCGATCTCTTCTTGCCTTTCTATATTTGCTATTTTCGCTGGCATACTAGTTTCGGCCATTTTGTCAGTTCGGTGTGTTTATGAAATGTACGGTAACAGAAACGTTTTACAACCTGAATAAAACACATTCGATAGACTGACTGTAGTCGAGGTTAGGTGGTTAAAAGTTATTTGATAAAAACAGTCAGTCTCCTAACGACTTAAATCCGCTACCAGTATTGGTGTAATGTTTAATCTCCATTATTATCTTGAGCTCTTGGTTAAAGCTTAAGGCTTTTTACCTAGAGCTATTTAAGGGGCATAAAGGAATTTCATTGGGGTAGTGGATTGACCATTTTGGATGGGAAAGATATTAGAATATTTGGTTGAACACAACACTTCCATTCCGTAAGTTCATATCGGCTTTACTAAGTTTTTATAAAGCAGCCAAATATTTGTGAGGGGTTAGTTAGATCGTTTGTCAAGAGGCCAAGAAAGTGCTTTATATCGTTTTATAGCTTCTTGATGTTTTAGCCGTGTGTGAGGATTGCTAGAAGTTTGTCTATGTGCCGCACCTTGGTCGCAGTTGTGATGGAGGTGATGTTGACATAAACGTAGGCTTCTTAGAGAGAATAATGTGGGTGGATTTTTTTTCTCATCAAGACTCCAGTGGTATGAGGTGTGGCTGAAGGGTTCGAGTAGAAACGACAAGGTCAGAGTTGCTTAAGAGGATCGCTGTATCGTCTGCAAATGTCAGGATGATAGTTTGGGCATGTGATAAGATGTCAGTTGTGTACACCTGCTAAACTGAGGTAGCCAGGACGCTACTATGAGGAACTCGAAAGATAACGTAGTTTAGGGAAGATGCCGACGATATGAAAAATTGGGTAGCTGGGAAAGGAAAGATATATATGAGTAAAAACAATCCGGTCGAAAACCTGGGCAGCATAAAGTACGATTCCCAGAAAATTCCTCTTCAACTCAAGGTAGTTAAACGGTGCCTCTCCGAAAACCAAACCGGCTGTCTGATTAGAACTAAAACCCTAGCTGTAGTATTTATGATATATTCTATCCGATATGTCCAACCATCGTCTGCTACACATGTACTTTAGCAATGTTTGACCTGCATTTGAGACTGCGAAGGTAGGAAGGTATAGCTTCGTCCTGATCATCATCATGTACAGTTGTTGATAGACATACGACAGACTGGACTGTCGACGAAGCAAGGGACTTTACGCCCTTCGCACCGCGACTAGTCTATTATGCAATTTCCATTATTATCTAGAGCTTTTCGTTAGGCTTAAGGCTTTTTACCGAGATCTATTAATTGCTACTTTCTGTATCCTTCCAGCCTCGCCTTTTCCCCTCATAGGAGTAAGAATGTCAGGCCGCATAAGCTTTCGCACTAGCAGAGGACATTTCACTGTTTTTCTTCCTCCTGGCAATATTCGAGGACATGTTTCTGCTGCTCCGAGTCTATGCCTCCGAAGTTTTTAGGGTAGTCAGCAAACCGATCATTCTAGTCATAACACGTTCTTGGTTTAATAGTTCTACCGCTTGTTTCTGCGATGATCCTTTAATGAACTTTTTCGCAACGGGGAAAACGTTAGGATGTCGGTTCACCTGTCCTTTACATACGGTTTTACGAGATTACTCTTTTGATAAATATAATATAAATTTATTAAACGTAACAACCATTCCGGTATTCATCCTTGAACTTAATTCGTGTGACGAGGTTTAACAAAGATCGAAGTATTTTTCGCATCGGTTGCAATTGAAAGACCAAATAACAGGATTCGGCATAAAGGGTTGACAATTAATTAGCAAGGAGGAAAGGAGGTTTTCCGTTAGTCATGTCGACGAAACGTCAATCCGCTCGTGCCAGAACAAATCCCATTGTGCCGGCAATTTTCCTCTTCGTTACCAAGCTGGAATAGGATCCGGATTAGATAATCCAATTTAAATCGGGCCCTGTACTGCACGGAGGCCCTCGGCCTGTCCCCGGCGCCTGGGACGGGGCCCAGGTCCCGTCCTCACCGGTGAAAGCGTGTCCTCTTATCCGACAAGAGATCGAAGAAAGTTACGATAACGAGACCCCCGCAGATGCCGGCCGAGTGCCAGATCGGGAAGAAAAGCCGGGACGTCCCATAGGCATCATTCGTTAGACGGCAAATTGCTCGACCGACTGTGAATTCGATTACGACACCTCGTAAACGGTAATTTTCGTCTCGTTAACTCCCAAGCGTGCTACATCTTTCAGACTGTTCGTGATCCGTTCAAGAACCAATTAGCCTAAAAAACAGATATAAGTTCTCAACAAAATTAGCAACATTATAACGATGCTAGAAAATATTTATCGGAATGAATCTTTGACTCCATATAATTTATTCAATATAACGAGTGTTCTATTTTCCTATAGTAAACTCTATGGCTAGGAATGTGTGGTGTTTAGTGACCGTTAGTCAATGATTAATCGGAAATTGAGAGGTGCGGTCTAGTGTTACGTAGGTTTTAGAAAAAACATTTTCTTTATCGTGCCAACGTTTCGATCTTTAGTGAGATCATCTTCAGTGCTCCAAGTGTTTGTTGGCCCCTCACCGTCAATATCCAACGTATATATACATAAAACAGCAATATCTCACTGGCACTCAACACGACTCACAAGAATGGCACATCTACACGGAAAACAAACACTTTGAGCCCTGAAGATGATCTCAATAAAGATCGAAACGTTGGCACGGTAAAGAAAATGTTTTTCTAAAACCTACGCCACACCAGACCGCATCTCACGATCTCCGAATAATCTATGTCTAGGGATGATGAAGATGATGAAAAGATGGGAGGAGGGTTTTTTCTACTCCCTAAGCAATGAAGCCTTCGGGCATATTGTACTTATTGGGTATTCTTTCATTAAGTAATTTGTATCAAGAAATACCAGATCGTTATCTAATTGGGTGGTTATTATCTATAAAAGGTGGTAAAGTGAGATTAAACGCTGCCTGAAGGTCTTTGCATGAATAGGTTCAGATGCTGTGAGTGCATGTTTATACTTAATTGAAAATAGGTTGGATAATAACAAACATAAGTGGGTGTAAGGGGTGCTCAAGTTTGAAGAGTCCAAGCAAAGTCCAAAGCCTTCTACGTATCAACGAAAACGCCTAGTCAAGCTTTTTGGTTTTCATGAGTAGCCATTTATCACCCTGTGGATCTGTTGAGGACAGGTAGTGAGAGCGAAAGGCAAATTGAGTTAATCGTGACTGAGTGAGTCATCAGTCTTGGCAGTCCTTCGAACCCTTTAGAGCTGAATCATAACATCATCCTAACTCATCATTAGTGATTAAGTAAAAAATATTGGAACAATAACAATAGAAGGAATATTATTTTATTTGGGATTACAATGTTCATGAATGGCCTAAAAATATTCATAATCAACGAACTCATCAGTTAATTCAATCATTTACAGCATTTCACCCGTTGGTTTTCTTTACGATAATAATCATAATCCTCTTTACTTAACTTACAACGCACACTTTCATCGAACATTAGGTAACATAAAGGTTGAGAGTGAATTGAATGGTAAAGTAAGATTAAATGCAAAACCTCAACTGCATAAACTCCTATACAATCGGAACATAACACTCGCTGACCTTTATTTGCAAAGGGTATAATCATCTTAATTTATCCTATGGTTTTTGCAGGAGGAAAGACGTACACGGTGTTCGCACCGACCGATGCAGCTTTCACGGATGGTGAGCTGGACAAACTGCTCGAACAGCGAGGCGCGGCTCGTGCACTCGCGTTGAGGCACGTGACACCCGGAACACTTTACTCAGCAGGCATGCTTTATTATCAGCTCAGAGACTCGATGAACAACTCGAACCAGATCCAGCTTTCAAAGGACGCAGGTAATTTTCACCAGGAAAGCCTTTTCAAGACAGAAAGAGAGAAATTTTCTTCAATGGTTCGAACTAGTTCCTAACTGTCGTTTTAAAAGTCAAATAAAACAAATTTATATCTTGGTCGTTTCCCGTAATTTTGGCCAAGATAACAGTACTAGCCTGTGACATTTATTTTTATCAGTGAAGTAAGGAGGATGAGGCAAGTCAACAAACCATATTTAATATGGTGAAATCAAGAAATTTTAGCGGACCAAAATGATCTGAAATGAGCTAACAGGTTTGTAACTCCACAGACCTAAAGAGGAAATCTCAAATTTATGCGAGGCGATTTTATCCGCATTCTCAAATTTCCATTTTGCACGCACTCTCAATTTATTTACAAATCGTATTTATAAAAAATACTGTTGTCCAAAACTCGCCTTTGCCCTCCCTATTTCTCAACTTAACGGAAAAACATTGAATCATGGACATGTTACCTAACAGTCCTACCTAACTTGTCCCTATTCAATTTAGCCCGTCCTTAACCCTACCTAACCTAATAAGTCCCTAACCCATTCTCAGGGACGCCTATCCGTACCTACTTTAACTTAATCGTACAAATTATACATAGCCCTAACCTAACACTAATGCTAATAATTACTCTTCTTAACCTTCCCAACCCGCCCCTAATTTCTTACACTAAACCTAAGCCTAACATAACCTTACTTAACCTAACCATTTCTAACCTAACCTAATTCTTCTCAGGCACACTACCTGGTGACGCAAAATAGTCAAAAATGTATACATGTGTGCATATGTTTAACTAACCCAATTATATGTTTATGTGGCCCAAATTAAAAATTTACCCCTCATTCCTCTCCATGTTATTTAACTTTTTGTTTTCTTTTTTACAGGCCGAGTCAAAGTGAACAACGCTCATGTGATTTCGAGAAACATTCCAGCCACCAACGGAGTCATCCATGCCATAGATTCTCTCCTGTAAAATTGATCATACATCCAAATTGATTTTGTATATGCCATGTAAATATTAATGTTATTTCGTCTTAGTTTAAGTTAAATAAAATGCTTTAAAACTTTTATTTTTAAAGAGACAAAATTCCTTTTCCTATCTGGTTAAATTATCGACTAGTTTTTTTTTTAAATATAACAATGGATATTAACAACCAAGCAGAATACTCAATATTTATTTTGTAAAAAATGCATTATTCTTCTTAGAGAGCCTGTGCTTTCTGATTCGAAGTGATACTGTTAATAACCAGTTTGTGAATTTTCCAAGATCAGTTGTAAAAACATGATGTGAGTGACTATTAATTATTAAATGTTAATTTTTACAAATAAACAGGTTTTTAATTTAAACTTTTCCTTGCCTTCTTTCTTATTAATTAAGTTTACTTGTGACTTAGAACAATATTCTATACTTTATTTCTATAGCATTGCTGCGAAGAAGAAATGAACTAAAGGTCACAGTTTTTTAACCTAAAAATTGTAATATAATGTGAAAGTAGTATATACAGGGTGTTACAGGGTTCAATATCAATACTCCCACGGTTGATTCAGTAAATAAATAATAATAATAATTTCTATTAAAAATATGTCATGTACGATGTTCTTGGGCTATTGCTCTCCTTGGGTTCGATATCACGTTTTTCAACTTTGGAAAGGAGATTTCACTAAGAAAAATTTTAACAAAGGTAAAATTGAATCTGTCCTAGGAATACTTATGAAATAAAGCAAGTTTGGCGAAATCCCCGAAAATTTTGATGGAAAAGACATTTCACAAGCCACATTTGGTTACTTCCGACAAAATATGGGTTTTGCCATTTGCTATCCTCTGAGAGGCTATTGTGCATTCGGAAGCGCGAATTTTTCAACGGAAATGTTATTTTGTGGAATATTTAATGCAGTTTGCGAAATAAAGGTCAGATATATATTTTAATGCCGCCAAAGTTGAGAAATTACGATTTTATGTGAAAAAATCTGATTTTAGAATAAAATCACAAAAATTTTAATATCTCAGGAAGGTCGAGATAGAAACCTCATTCTGATGGCACAGAACTACGTATTATTTAATCAATCTATCATGGCAGTATTGACATGTAACCCCGTAACACCCTGTATAGTTGAAGGGATTTGATTACTATTGAATGGATTTGCATTAATGACTATTTATTGACGTAATCGCACGTCAATATAATTATTGATGATTTGTGTAGGTCGGGGCTTTAAGACTTGATATCCCGATATACGATAGGATATTAATGTAATTAATTGTGTTTATGCCTGCCTAATTACTTGTCATGATATACTTGTGAAAATACACCTACAACTCTTATTCAGTGTTTAAAAAAATACACCTTATTTTCTGTTGATTTTTTGAATGTATACTGGATGATAATTTCAATTATGATTAATTGTTTTCTGTGACAAAATTCCTTCTGATTTTTGCCGTTACAAACATTCAACGCCATTTTATTGTAGGATTCGATTAAAAAATTGGCCTTATTTCTAAAGATCATAGGAGTTTGAGATTTGTTTTTATAGGTAGATAGAATAGATAAAACACTTTATTTACACTACTAATACATATAATATATACGTTACATGTATTATATACATAACATATACATTACTATACATAACGCTAATTACTTTGGCTTTGCTTCCGTACGTAAAATCCGAAGAGTTAGCATTACTTACTTTAAGGCTTAGAAGTTGTTTTCAGTTTAATTTTCTTTTAATTTAAATCAGGGAGTGAAATCCGCCTGCTGCCGATAGAAAAGGTTCGGTAATCATAACCTAAGGTAATCATATTATTCAGGGCCTTGGTTATTTTGAGGGTTCAGGTGATGCATTGCCGGGTACAGTAAAGAAGAATGATGATGAGGACACACCCGTTCATCTCAGGTATTGGGGTTTTATTAAATTTTAGTTTATTTAACTATTTTCATTATTGGTTTAGCAACCACACCAGCACGCACCTTATTTAAAGGCATCTACATCGAGTGACTTCTTTTTTAAGTTTTATGAGCATATGCATTAGAAGTGCATAGATGTCGAGTAGCCATTTTAGTCAATTTATAAACTAAACTGCTCAAAAATGAATAGGGATATTTGTAATTTATTCTTATTCTACTAATTTTAATTAAATTAACCTATTTATTGTTGTTAGTTGGATATGTAGTGGAAACCTACGGTTACCACGGTACCTGTTAGGTGTCACTACCGCTTCTGGAATGGTCTCGCCCTCTACTCTGCAGCGAATCAGAGCAGAGCCAGTGTATGCGCATACATACAAGCACACTGACTTCATCAGACTCGTCAACCCGACGCTTATCCCTTAATGAAGCACCTACGATGATGGCAAGGGTATTCTCAGCGATAACATCCAACTCGCCTTCTAAACATAGTCGAGTTGGCTACAGGCAAACCACTGCACTCGGCCAACTGCTGCATCAGGGCCAGGATCTCAGCCAACTGCGCTCTCTCTACCAACAAGCACACACATTCGCTCCCGGCCTCGGTACATCGTCTCAACGCTACGCTTCCAAACAACACCGGACCTTGTCAGGGGCACCAAAAAACTCCTCACTAAATATAAAACAAAATAGAAAATACAAACCAAAAACAAACAAATGTTAATCCTCATTTTTAATAACGGATTTGCTTAAGAATAGTAAACATGACGAATAGTCATTTTGTAAAAAAATACCTTTTCTTGTGTTTTCTTCATTTTAATCCAGTTATATTCTCTGGATAGTAGTGGATCTCAGCGCATTACGACGCTAAAGGAGTACAAAAACATTATCACTGCTTCACGAACACATTCCATTGTGTATAATATGTTTTGGCAAGGCCTTTAAGCAAACTAAAACGATTCGTAATCTCACATCATATGCCACGTTGAGTTTGAGACGACCTGCAGCAACAGCCCATCACTCGCAATTTAGGAGACTATGGTGCATCGAGCGCTTAGAAGAAAACACCGATTGGAATGCTGGTATCTTTACTGATGAGTTTCTGTCTGTATGTGATAGCAAGCGTCGAAGAGTCTACCGAGAACAGGGGATGCGTGCAATGCCCCAGTTCATGCTCCATTCAGTGCAGTTTGCAGGAGGCCGTGTAATGATCTGGGCTGGGATTTACACTGGAGAACGAACTGGACTGCATATCGTTGAAGGAAACCTCACCGCAGTCCGTTATGTCTTAGAAATTATGGAGGAATACATCCCTCAAACCGGAGGGTTTACCCATAGGGTTTTTCGATTTCTGTATGCCAAACTTCAATGTTCAGAAAACGCGTTGCAACAACTATGGAGTGAAGTGAAATAGTGGCAACCTTACTAACAGTATACCTAACGCTCATAGGTTTTAGCTAACAGAGGACATTATACACGGTATTGTTGTTGTTTTGTTAATTGTTTAAAAAGATATTGTGTCCAATAAACAAAATTATGGAATTTAAACCTATTATTTTGTTATTTTTTAATATACCTTAATTAAATTTTCTTTGAGTAAAAACATAATTTCTAATAAATTTTAATAATAAAAATAAAATAAAAATGATATGGAAAGTAAATACTACGAAATTGGCAAACCCCTATTAATTTTTGAGCAGTTTAGAAAGTTACTAACTATTATTGTTGTTTTGTAAGTTACTACTGTTCATTATTGTTGTTGTTAGTTTAGTATTGTATACATTTAGTTTTTAACTAATTATAAATTTATTATGTAAGAATAAATATTGAAATAATGGACCAAGTATTTCCTGTATTTGAGAGGTTCAATGAGGTTGTTCACCACCTCTTCTTTAATCAGTCTACGCAAAGATGCTTTGTGGAACTTCCCCAGAATAGAGCTGAAATATACTCCCAAAATGTGCAAGGTGTCTTCCATGCATCTATCATTAAGTTTGCACAAGGCACAAGTAAAAAATTAGTAAAGACATGATGTCTCTTTATTAGTCTGTATATTGTGTCATCATAACTCAGATAACCTCTTGTATTATGAAATTCCTCTGCTTATAAAAGCCTTGGTCAAAAATCGTTTTACCCTGTTTGAAATTATTCAAAACTTTTCTTATGTAGTCCAGAAGTAAGTGTGTAAGTTGTACAGCAGTTTGATTGTGATCTCAACATACACCTGGTGTGCTTTGTTGGAGGTAGAAGAGTTTTTAAATCAAATATTTTTATTATTCCCTTGTATGTTTATTCCCCAAACCTGTGGACTGCAACACAATTTTTTTTAAATTATACATACTACTGAAAATAGTCATCTTTCATCCTTTTGAGATATTGAGAGATTATTCATTATTACTTTCTGCCACTAAATATCAATTGTGTACTTAGTGGCGCTGGCCCTTTCCTTTACCATGATGGACATCTTAGGAGACAGAGGAGGAACTAAATATTCACACAGCCTACTCTTTTTCTTTCAAAGCTCCCTTTTTCATTTTCTTCTGCACCTTTGCTGATAAATCATGATTTGTGATTTTCAAACGTTTAGATGTAAGTTTTTAAAAATTGTATATTAAAAATTATGGACTACGGACAGTGGTCTTGTCTCTGATTGTTAATATAAAATGATAATATTGAAGGTTGATATTAAATATATCAAGACAATTTTTATTTTAATATTTAAAGTATAAATAGCGAATATTATAGAATTCTGGGTTAAAAAGAATTGAATTTTAATCCTGTAAGGTTATAATTTTATAATAAATGCATTACAGTTCATGTATGTTTAGCACCAAGCCACCCATATAGTCTTACATATACATATAATAAGTAAGTTTTGATATGTGGGGGGAGGTTATTCCAATAAGTTAGACTAGTTCAAATATGTGCTCGAATTGAAATTGAACAGGCGAACAATTTGTTATTGATTTCATGCAAAACGAATCGACATTTTCAGTGCTATGGACCTCGGTTTTTATTTGTTTTATTGCGATGAATCGTCAAAATTCAAGACGAAATGTTTCACTTTTTAAGCATACTTTTAAAATTGGTCCCACCTAAAGCAACATAACACACCTCAATTCAATAAATAATACAAATAGTTGAATTCCAATCCAAGCACAGAAAAAAGATAAAGTTAACACAGTATTAAACATCCTCTAATTCTATAAACTATACATCCAGATAAATAATTCATTACTATTTTGTAACATTTTAATTTTATATATCTTATAATTTGTTTTTTCTTTTAAATTATAATCGCTACTTTACAAAGTATATACACTATATTGAAACAGTAGAAATGTAACGAAAAATCGGGGTTTCATTTTTTTTTTTTTTTCAGGCTTTGAGCAAGTCAAAAGAAAAGGTATTGAGATACACAGTTAAAAACAAAAATTGAGTAAAGCCACGTGGAAAACATTTTACTCAAAACAAAAATATAAATTTGTGTTTAAAACCATGTTTTAAATTATTTACTTACAATATTGCTTATGCACATAAATTACACTAAAACTTGTATATAAATGGATTACATTTAATTTGATAAGTTAAAATAGAGATTATTATTCTTCTAATTTTTGAGTACAAAAATTATGAATTTTCATGTTTTAATTATTATCCTATTGTCTGCTATGAATTGTAGCACATCTGTGATCACCAGTATCATAGACAGCTTTTATTTTAGGCGTACAAAAGAACCTGGCAGTGTGCTTTTTGATCCGAAATTTTAGTAAAAAATAGTTACGATGGTCAAGGTGTTTGTAATTTCATCTTGTAATTCATTTTTAAGCATTGAATTGTCTCACATATACATTTTTATTACAGCGAATATTAGATGAAATGGACTAAGTAAACAAAACACCCAAAAAATATTCTCAGTCAAAACAGACACACTTAGGAATAATTCCTTGATTATTCGACTATGAAAAACAACTGCACTCAAAACTTCTTTTTTTTTTAATAGAAACAGTACAAATGCATACAAATTATTTTTCTCAAATTTTTGAATCTAATGATTTGAATCCTAAATTCTACTGCCATTTGTTTATTAAATTCTACCCGATATATACACAAAACTCATCTCACACAAGACAAATTAAAAATCACTTCAAAAACGATCCAACAAATTAAATAAAATATTTACAAAATCATAACAACAAGGTTCTTTACCTCCAATTTACCAGGTCTCTCATACAGATATTACATATTGCACAATGCAGTCTCTTTTTATTTTATTTTGTTTCACTTAATTGATTCATTTTACATAAATATCACAAAT
Organism: Cimex lectularius; assembly: GCF_000648675.2. Lineage (NCBI taxonomy): Eukaryota > Metazoa > Arthropoda > Insecta > Hemiptera > Cimicidae > Cimex > Cimex lectularius. Next base: position 1,320,669 of record NW_019392662.1, read on the forward strand.
CACAAACATCCCACTTTACACTTTCCCGAAACTTTTTTTTTTGGGGGGGGGGTTGTGTAAACAAAATTTAAATGAATTATTATATTGTAAACAGCCATCCCTAATTCCCTTGTACATGTCACACTTTATACAAAAGCTTATAGAAAATTAGTTTAAAACCCGAATTCAATTCTGTATGTTATAGGCTTTCAGATTATATCATGTAAACATCTTATTAATAACGACATTAATTTTGAGATGTTTTATTTTTCTTAAAAGAATTTAATTTTAATAAATATTCTATTCTAAGAATGTAAACAGGAACATACTTTATATTATAATTCATAGACTCATAATGTAAACATTGTATTTACGATGAGATGCTTATGCTTTTAAAATTCGTCTTTTGTTCAAAATTTTAAAATGAGATACCAAATCCAGTACAAAAATTTATCTTACCAATAAAATCAATGCTTATCGCACATCTTTCCAGGGTAATCAATAAATTTTAAAAAAGAAATCTTTTAACACAACCACAATATAAATTCTAAAAATATTATCATATAGTTTTATTTAAATGTTTTGAATATAAACACTTCCATTGTAATACTCCGTCTATGCAACAATACTCACTACTTTTATACAAAAATTTAATTAATCTCAACCAAGGTACCATGTTAATGCAACCCTCAACTCTTCTTATTAAAAAAATGTCTCAACATTAATTACAACAGACTGCCTTCAAATATTCAATTTTGTTTACATTTTAACCTCTCTCTTGTAATTAGGTTGTTGACTAGTAACAAATCTATCAATTAATTTTTTTATTGAAAATGTTCATAATAATTGTTTCAGTTTATCATTTCTAATATATGCGGGTGTATTTGAATTTTAAAAAATGAAATATTCCAAAGCAGACTGTAAATATATTATATAATTACAATTGTATCGTAAAAACTGGCATAGTACTAGACAATTCATATGGAAACAAATTTAATAATGCTTTCAATTTAAAAATAATTTATCACAGCTTTATTTTTCACTTTTAAAAGCAAAAAACGTTTAGAAAATAAAATAATAAATTTAATCTTTAATTATTAAAAATCAAAGAAAGGAGTGTATTTACATAGTATATGTGAAGAAAGAAATAATAAATAATTGGCCTTGTAAATTTCAAATTCAATATTTTTGTCTCAAATTTGAGGTAGCTTTTCAACGCTGTTTGTATAGCACATTAGCTGAATTTTTGAAATTTGAAGTCACTAGATCAGACACTAGTGCCGATAGCTGGGTTGTACGATGTTGGACTGAGCGGTGCGGGCGGTGGTGGCGATTTAGCCCTCGGCTCATACATGTCGCACATGGCAGTCAAAATTTGGTCAAACTTTGCGTAACGTTCCTGAGGTTCGACTGTGGACCCACGGCTTCCCCAGAGGAACTTGAGCTGGAATTCGGTTCTGAACATGTCGACGAGAAGTTCTACGACCCTCGAATCGCTGAGGAAGATTTCAGAATTGCGCCTGAAGGAAGGGAGCGACCTGACCATCTTCCTACCTTCTTCCATATGGAGGGCGAGTGTCTTAAGCCCTAGGTCAGGAGACGAAGATTCCCATTGCGCTATGCACACATGCTCCACGACAGTAGATGTTTTGCTATCTGCAATAGCACAAAGTATTATGTCAGTTATGTATAACAAAAATTACTCTCCATTGTTAACTTACGGATTGTATCTTCAATAGATCTTTCCATGAGAGAGATGAATGGAAGAAGATGGGGGATGGTCGTATTAGGAGCTTGAGGGTTTGTGCATTCGTTCATACTTTTCAACGTAGGCCGGAGTTTTGCCTCAAAATTAAAGGCTGCATCGGTGTACTTCTGTCTTAGAATATGCCAAGTCACGGCTAGATCTTGAATCTAAAATAAAACACAAAAATATTAACTGTGAGCAGTTTGGAAAAAAGGGTAAACATTCTCATTAGATGAGGGAGATTTTTAAGTAATAGATCTCAGTTATTGCTTGTACCACAATCGCAGTACAAGTACTTTGCAATAAAGATTACATTTTTTTTGACAAATACACATTTCTTGTTTCCACCCTCGATAATTGCATCACTAGGCAATTTAATTAATTACAGCAACAAGTCAACACGCGACTGACAGCACGAAACTAGCTCTGGTGGGCATGGCATTTATTAATAAGTTATATTTTATTTAATATAAAATTTAATTTAATCATGACAAGCGGTATAGAAACAAGCGTGCACTGTATACTGCGGTCATCAGAGAGATTGTTGTACTTACTTGCGGCATGCACAATCCCATCATGATTGCGTTGAAACCGAAGAGATTTCCCAAAGCAGTTTTTGTGTCAATGGCCACTTCGATCCACTTGTTCAGGGTTTCGGCACGCTCAGAGTCTGCGTTGCAGGTGAGTATCGTTACTGCGACGAGCAGTTTCAAACACATCGTTCTAAAAATGTCGTAAAAACAATTAAACTTTGATCATGACGGTCTGAGTTGAGTTATAAGGATTTGTACTTACCTTTCGATTAAATCTTTCCTCATCTGTCGACCGAATGGGAGGGAACACAATTCTAACCCGGATGAAAACCCTATTAGGTCCCCCCATATGTTGTTTTTGTTTATGATTAATTCGAGGTCCACTTTGGTCAGATGGTTGGCGATGATCCTTGAGCCGTTGTCTTGAAGAAGGACCCTGACGGCTTTCAGGGCGGTCGCATCCAGCGGTTTGTTCTCCATCACTGGGAGGAGAAGAGAATGGAAATTGTCCAAGACGAAACAAGACGGGATCTCGAAGTCGATCGTTGGCGGAATGGAATCTTCGAGGCCCGAATCGTAATCGCAGGCTTTGAGAGTCGTGGAAGAAAAACTGGACGTCAGGGAAGACTGATACCTCGGGTTTTTCACGATCACCCCTCCTGGGCGCATGGTGAGCACCGTGCACTGCACTGCAGAATCGGAGATGTCGCCTGCGGCCGAGCTCTGGACCGAGTCGCCCGAACCATTGCCCGAATCGCTGCCGGACGCGTGGTAAGAAATGACCCGAGGAAAGCCTTGGCAGGTCATCGTGTAATTTGGGCAGTCCGTGACGTCCAGTTCCGCCAAACTGGGCCTGTTGGTCGGCTTGGGGGGCGGAAGTTCCGGCAGAGGCCGCCGCTCCGAAGTGGGGCTCAGTGTCGGGTCGCTAGTCACCCTCGTCAGTTTCCTCGGCAGAGTGTTCTTCTTGATATTGCATGATCCGCGTGGGAGCGAGTGGGTCGAGAATTTGGATACGACCATCTCGCAGCCGACGGACCGGGTCATCTGGTCCTGGATCACACCGTCGGCGCTGTTACTCTCGACCTTCGCCATAGAGAGGACGTTCCTCCCGTTTTCCGGTGCCAGGGAAAGGCTTCTCGTGGTTTTCTTGTTCGGAACTCTCGGAGGGATGTCCCAACGGCCGCGCGTCGGAGAAGGAACCGGCGATGACCTGGAGTGCGGAGACGTCGCCTGTGACTGAAGGCCGTATTTGGCCGCATAAAAAGTTAGAGGGTACAACCGGTTGCAGGGATGCTGGATCCTAGCCCTGCTCGCGGTGGTTATCGGCTTGCCACTCCCAACGTAGTAAGTGATCAAATCCGACACCGTATCGAAAGGCTCGTCCTCAAACTGATACTGCACTCTCTCATAAACAGTATCCGGCTGAATTACGACCTGCAAATAAATAATAACTGAATAATAAAACGAACACATATATGATGGTAAAATAGTAGCGTAAGTAATGGCAAGGAAGACTAGGTGGACATAATAAATGACATTCGTTAGGACCTACCTTGTTGATTACGAAATGGAGTGGGACGGAACCACTGCGGCAGGTGAGTACGTAGTTTCCTGGCTGTGAGGTGCAGTCTCTGACGAGGAACTCTCCGTTGTGCCGGAGGATCTCCTCTGCCCTCAACCTCGGTATCGCACCGTGATACCAAGCGTGCGACCGCAAATCCCTCGTCTCCAGCGATAGCTCCCATTCGAGTGCCTTTTTCAAACCCGGGCCGTCCTCCAATGGGTCCACTACCGATTCCTGACAATAGAAAACACGAAGCTATTACAAACATCTAGGAATATCTCACGCGCTTTGACATATGAAAAAGCATAGTTTCAAACCATAAATTTTGGCAAAACTACACTTTTAATTTATGGAGAATTTATCTAAGCCTATTTTAGGAAACATGTTTTTTGCTTGATAAAGTCAATTCTACTTGAATGACGAACCAATAACGATTGCTGGACCGTATCGGAGGTTTTTTAAATCCCATGAACCGGATTGAATCAAATCCCATTTCCAGGCCGCTTCGTTTTTGTGGATGTCGAGTTCGCCTGTGCACCAACACGACCGAAGTATAGCGAACTCGTAATTTACTGAAGTTTTCAACTGCCCTATCTGGACGGCAGACACACCCCCTTTCGTACCAAGGGTGCAATCTCGGCCTTAATACAATTAACGTCTAGGATCGAGCTTTATTTATAGCGGTTTGAGCGCAGTTGTCGGAACAAAAAACCGTCCGGTTCCCACTTTAAATTACATGTGGGGCATTAAATGATTTGCTACCGTCTTTTAATAATATCACCCCTCATAAATAATTCATCCGGGCCACCTCTGTGCAGTTAAATCGGGGGAGACTAAACACATTCGACGTTTTTCTGTTTACTGCCAAATCGTGTTTGAAACTGTCTCGGGTTTACTAATTTAATCCTGATTTGAATAACACAGCCGCTAGAAAAAGATTAACACAAAATTAGAATCATCAACCAAAATCAGAGTAATAGATCGGTATGTCTATAACCTTAATTGGTTTGTTTATTTTTTAATTGTTGGCAATTCTTGTTATTTTAATTTTTTTACATATTAATGCTGACATTATTACGATTATTGGAGGTTTTAAATGGAAAGGTCTATTGGCTGTACTGTGTAGGACGTTATATTATCCCCCAAAATGGACGGGTCATATTTGATCTAGTACATATGTAGTTCTCAGTAATTTCAGAATACTTGTTTCATTATTGTAAATAAGTAGATGTTCGATTTGTACCCCTTAAATTATATTATTCTAAAGCTGGAAAAAAGAACTGAATTTTTTCTATCGGTTTAACCCATGATTTTTTGCTTTTGGGCAATACGTCACTGCCTTTTAGGCAGAACAATGCGGGGTATATCCTAAGCAAATACCTCAAGGGTAGTAAAGGCCAGAGTCGTTTAACATAACATCTAGTTTTGGTCAGACAATGGATACAACAACAATTTTACCCTTGAGGTACCAACCCATATACGGCAAAGGGGTACCGAGGAGGCCGAAAAAATTGGTCAAAGAGAATGTATGATGAGGGCAATTATCAGAACTGAACTCTTCTGCGGCATACCAAATTGCCAAAAAAATGTAGAAGAAAAACTGGGCTACATAGAAGTTCTCGGTTTAATGAGCCGGCCAGAATGCGAAAAAATGCATCAAAGAAACTTCGCACAAACTAACGGCAGAGCTAATAAACCTAGGACTACTGCCTGAATACTGCAGTCTCCAGAGGCATATAGGAGCAGCAGAAACAAGCTTATTCAGAAAAAGAAACAGTGTGAAGACACTGTTGTTTATTTAAGTTAAATTGGAAAGTGCGTTGGCTGGACTGTATAGCGGAAGGTATGCAGCCTGAGATTCCTACTCCTGAGGAAAAGCCAAAGCTTCAAGTATATACACGGTATTTTTTATTATAGGTTTGGGAACTGGTGAAAAGCCTTAAACTTAATGAAGAGCTATAAACAATAAAGGAAAATGCATATGCAATAGACCAATACCAGTTGCGGTGCACAGGTTAACCTCAACTTTAACCTGCAGCTGTCTACGTCCTGCTTCCCAAGAAGGAAGAAAAAGAAAAAGCGGAACATGTCCTTTGTTGGTGCGAAGGCAGGCTATGATTTCTACTCCTGGGAGGTGAAAACCAAGGCCTGAACAAGCTTTGGTTGTGATAGAAAACCTTAAACTAAACTAAGAGCTCTGAATAATCTTTCATTTAATTAATGTTTTTAGTTGAGATAAAAAAGTCAATGTCACGAGCGGGATTTGAACCCACGATTTTCGGTTAGATACGCCGCTGCTCTACCGCTTGAGCTGTTACCTCGATGCTGATACTCGGACACCAACCTCCCATCTCATCCCCACCTTTTGAATTTTCCCTCCTTTTTGCCATTTTTCAAATGTCGTGTATTCTATTTGTTTCTCTATTTGATTGGGTTCTGAATAATGATGAAGATTGCACAATATACCAATACTGGTCGCAGTGCGTAGGGACATAAAGAAGCCGACTTCTTCTAACCTTCGCCTTGGGTAGTGTAAGGATGGTGAAGTATATTGGCTGAACTGTATATGATAACCAAGTGGAGGTTATTTTTTAATACAAATGGACTGGTCAGGTTTGATTTAGTCCTCTGCTAATCCAATTCGTATTTTTATTATATTTGGAACCATAGTAATTTGTTACCATTTTTATTATCAATTAATGATTTTCTGTTAATGAAGGGGATATATTCCTCGAAAGCTCGATGAAAACTGTCTTTCCCCTTCATTGACCTTATCCATGATTTTCTCAATATTAATTTATAATTAGACCAAAGATAAATTCTTATTAATGTTTATTAATAATCTTCCAGAGTGTTTGTTGTTTATAAAAGTTCCACTGGCTCAATGTTAATCTCGTTCAATTAATTCGTTCAAAACAGAGCGCAGACTGTTTCTTTTTTCGTCGTATTATTGTATTAAACATATTTACATCAGCTAAAGAATTAAGAATTCGTGGGATTGTTATTACTGATGAGAAAAGGGTCCTCGAACAGTGAACCGTTCGGTGTTGGCCTTAAAATATTCAAAAGTAGAGATACGTCCTTGGGAAGAACGGCTCAGGGCGACAGTCAATGGATATTGATGATGTTCCACAGCAAGCTGGAGGATCAAATCCAGACACAAGTACTCACGTACTTCTCAGGGAGGGTGGAGTGTCGAAAGACACCATTAGTCGCCATCTAAAAGACACGGGGAAGACAAAAAGAGCGAATTCTCGATTAAACCTTTGCTACAAGTTGGTAAAAGAGAGTAGAAACTTGCAAAAAATCTTTATGTTATATTAAATATGAGATTTTATCAAAAGATAGTCGTGTGATGTCTGGTAAAATGACACCCGTGGAGTGTGCCTTGATCGAGGTTCATTTGCTTTTCCAGTTCCAGTAATGGGGAAGAATAAAACAACAAACTGCACACTTTTATAAATTGACACTTAGGAATGAGTTATTTCATCATAATTTCTTATGAATGACTGCTAATTGTGAAGAACTAAAACTGTAAAGGAAAAGTTAAACCTATTTTGGATCAAACTTCTGCCACAACCACTATTCATTCCATCCATCCAGAACTCGCTCCGTCAGGTTATTATTTGTTTCTACCATTGTTCAAGAGGAAAAACTTACGGTTCTTGCTTATGTTGAAATTTCGGTGCACGCATTTTTGGACTGACAGCCTAAGATGTGGTACCAGTGTGAATGAAACGGCATAAAGGTCTCTAATGATAATGGATAAGTTGTAATATCGTCTTTCTACGAGTGTCCCGCTTCTGTTATTTTACAATAATAATAATTATTATTTTAAATATTGATTTCTGCTAATTGTACATGAGTTTGTATGCTCGGGCATGGAATAAAAGTAAAGGGCGACCGAAGGAAAGATGAAAATGGCGACACGCTGATAATGGATTCAGCTGGGCGTGTTCTCATTGATCGGCCCTGCTGTCTTCCGGTTACATCCGGGTTCGAGCCGTGTTTTAACGGCTGGCCGGGAATTTTTCCACACCGGAAAAACCTCGGATGTACCGTAGTTTGAACAATTGTTGATTAAAAACCATTCGGACTTGGTTTCAATCACTTGTCAAAAGGAACTCATATAAACAAGACCGATTAATTTCCACTGTACGGGTTTTCAAGTAACTTTGTATTCGACAGAGATTAATCAAAAGATATTCAACAATTTTTAATAATGGATTCGTTTTAAAATAACATCTTTCGTCAAGCACAAATCTTGCTGATATTAAAAAAATTGTTTAAAGTAGAAAATAGTAATATAGTAAAATATAAGTACCGTTAAATTGTTTCTAGCATTTTTGTTATAAGCTTGTTTAGCCTTTTGAGAAATTGCTAAACAGTTTTAGCATTCTCTTTCTAACGTATTATACATATGTATATGTGTCTTAATTCCCTAGGTGGAGAATCGCCTAAGAGAAGATGAGGTTATTTTTCGTCCGCACCTGGCGCTTGGCCTTATTAGACGTTCGTTTATAACAAGTTTGGAGGCGATGCAATTATGCTTACAGGACTATCAAGAGGAGTTTATTCCTCGCTTTGTCAAAGGAGTGAAATGATTTCTGTCCGGACCTCCGAGCGTATTCCTGACGATGGAATTGGCTGTTCCATCACCCCCAAGTGTAAGGGCTCCTCTAGCTAAGAACTTCCGATAGGCGGGCATTGGCTTTCGTTTTAAGTGGAATGCTAACCACCCCTAGAGAACCAAGCCATTCGGCAAAAGGTTGCAAAACCAGCACCATTTGAATGACAGTCCCAAATACTAAGTACTCTTTAGGAGCCTCCCCAAAGTACCACTACCATTGCTTGCACCGGTAGTTCAATCAGTCATGCTCCATCTGATCTTTTCAGACCTCATCTTTTCAGCCAGAGCTGTTCACGGACTCAAATGATCGGTTCTTTCGCCGGTGTACGAAGATTTCTTGTGCTTCAGAGAGTTTGCTTCGCTTAACCTCTTCTTGTTATCAAGGGTTGGGACATGGTAATCAGGAGTATTCATAAGACGCAAAAAATTAACGTCCCACACCCCAGGTTATTCTTGTTTTTCCTTCAGACGTGATTGTCTACATTATTGTTTCAGGGAAGAGGCTATTGACCACGACTGACTTTTTTTCTTTCGGGTTGCACAGCCGAAGGTCCTCCAGCTCCAGGCTGCTCTTCGTAGGATGCGTTACCTCCTTTAATTCGGCCACCCGAAGGGAACCACATCAATGGGTACCAAGGAAAGACAGGAGGTCGCATAAGAACGGGAGAGGTTATGTAAGTTGAGCCAAAACAGCGAGAAAAGGAGGATCACAATAATCACAATAACCTTAAAAGTACAAACTGCTGGTTCATCAGCTGAACCCAAGAGGTCTCACAATTGATTTTTTTTTCTCGGGTTTCATGCATTTCATTATATTATTATGTAGTGTCAAGGAAAGGACTACAACACCGATTTTATTGATAAAACATTTTTTTGGTGACACTAGGTTGTCAAATATTAGTCTCGTGTCTGGCTTGTTGCCATAGGAGCCCAGTTTTAATGTATGTTTCCCTGCCTTTTTGGTTTATGTATTTCAAGATTATTATATAATCATTAATTTGTTTTTAAATCTAGGATAATAAAATAATAGACGGGATTGGATATGTGATAGAAGAAAAAACAATTTGGATTAGTTTTAAGCAACTTTCAAGTGCCTAAATACTAATTTTTATTGCATACCAAAAACAAACATTTTTGAGCTGAATTAGCTGGGAGCATTTTTTCTCATGATTAAATTATCGAATTCAATTTTCGAGACGGTAAAAAAATTATTAATTATTAATTATTAATTCTGAAAGAGGAATTTTTAAGTCTAAGTTTTAGATTGAATGTCATTACACACTTTTTGATTTGAATATTACTAGATTACTTAAGATGTGGATTTAATAGATTTTAGGTTTTTTCTCTTTCTTCGCTCTTTGCTGAAATTCGTAAAGACACGAAAAGTGAATTTCTTTGGTGATAGTTAATTGCAATTCGAAAAGCCATAAAACCAGTTGTGACTATTTGGGTTATGGCCGAATGAAATCAAGGGACAAGTGCTCTGTGGCGGGTCGCAGTAACCTTCGGGAAGTGCAGTAACCCCGTGACCCGTTTGTTTTGTTACTCGGTTAGGGTGCAATAAGTTTAGCGAAGAGAAATGGCGAGAGAGGCGGAATTGGCTGGCTAGGGTCACCCCGTTCCTTCCTGGTTATTGGATTTGGGGGAGGACCCAGGGCTTGAACCTTGTTACGTTACAAGATACTTGACGTAGACCGACACCCTTCAAACCTTTTCATTAGTCGTCTTCCTTAAATTCATCTTCACCTGCCCTCACGCTTTCTTTTAACTGCTGTCGCAACTAACATCCATCACGAAGAGAGATGGGGCAATGACGTTTATAAGAAAACATTCACCCCTTAATGCATAGGAGCCTTTATTTAAACCCAATGTTTGAACAACAACAATACTATTTAATAAATTTGATTAGTAAGTATTACAATTAAAAACAATAATTGGTTCCTCGTTTTCGGAATTTGGAAAAAATCAATCTCAAACCTATTTATGAGACTAAATAATCATTGGGTTTAATGATTTCTCAAAGCATGTTTTCTGTATTATTTCACATTTTTTATTTCTCATAATTAAATAATTAAATATTTAACTAGGGATATAATTATAATAGACTAGGTTTAAACTAGGCAGAAGATTTAATAAATAACCTATAACTAGTACAGTACGATACTATAATAACGTATAATATTATTATAACGAGACTGCCGTATTAAGGATACCATTATGTTGTTCTGTAATTATCGGTTGTATAAGAAATTATAACAACATTCTATAGCAATATTATTATATCAATCTTGCTTTAGTACTGTAACTATAACAATACTGTTTTAGGAACGTTATTTATAATAATATTACGAAGTAAAACTATAACAGCAGTATTTTGGGAACGTAGGTAATAGCACTGTTATATTACTGTATAGATCAGCTAATGTAACTATAACAACATTGTACAGTAATTTAGCTGTAATAGTACACTGCAGTTCTCAGAAGATTTAATAAATAAAATATAACTATTACTGTACGATATAATATATGTAAGTAATGTTATTATAACTAGACTGCAGTATTAAGGATACCATTATTTTGTTCTGTAATTATCGATTGTATAAAAAACTAGAACAACTGTTGTAACTATAACAACAATCTATAGCAATATTATATATCAATCTTGCTTTAATATTGTAACTATAACAATATTGTTTTAGTAACGTTATTTGTAATAATATTGCGAAGTAAAACTATAACAGCAGTATTTTGGGAACGTAGCTAATAGCACTGTTATATTACTGTACCTAGATCAGCTAATGTAACCATAACAATATTATACAGTAATGTAGCTACAACAATATGCTGTAGTTCTCAGAAGATTTAATAAATAAAACATAACTATTACTGTACGATATAATATATGTACGTAATATTATTATAACTAGACTGCAGAATTAAGGATACCATTAGGTTGTTCTGTAATTATCGATCGTATAAAAATCTATAACAACTGTTGTAACTATAACAACAATCTGTAGCAATATTATATATCAATCTTGCTTTAATATTTTAACTATAACAATATTGTTTTAGTGACGTTATTTATAATAATATTGCGAATTAAAACTATAACAGCAGTATTTTGGGAACGTAGCTAATAGCACTGTTATATTACTGTACCTAGATCAGCTAATGTAACTATAACAATATTGTACAGTAATGTAGCTACAACAATATGCTGTAGTTCTCAGAAGATTTAATAAATAAAGTATAACTATTACTATACGTTACTATAATATTATTATAACAAGACTGCAGTATTAAGGATACCATTATGTTGTTCTGTTATTATCGGTTGTATAAGAAACTATAACAAATGTTGTAACTATAACAACATTCTATAGCAATATAATTATGTCAGTAACTATAAAAATACTGTTTTAGTTACATCCTTTAATAATATTGCAAAGTAAAACTATAAGAGCAATCTTTTGGGAACGTAGCTAATAGCACGGCTATATTATAACTATAACAGCACTGTGTAACAATGTAACTAAAACAACTTTGTACAATAATTTAGCTACAACAATACGCTTTTAGTTCGTACGGTAACTATACCTACACTGTTTTAGTTACGTATAAGAAAACTATGGCAGTAATGTAACTGTAACAATACTGGTTTTGTAATGTAACTATACTGTTCTAGTAAAATAAGGTTTCATAATATTGTAGCTTGAACGATACTGTTGTAGCACGTATGGTACCTATAGCTTTACTGTTTTAGTAATTTAACAAAAAAAAACTACGATGGTACTGTAACTGTAACAATACTGGTATTACAATGTAACTATAACAACACTGCTTTAGTGCTGTAACTATAACAATACTGATTTTGTAATACATATTAGTCTTCGGTAAGGCGTCAAACGCTATCATGCATAACAGAACGGTCATGCTGATTTAGCCTACCCGTCAGACGGTTTTTTTTAAATATGAATTTAATTTACAACTAACACTATTTAATAGGGCATGAATAAGTGCTGATAAAACCACGTATGAACATTTTTTCATATGAGACTGTATGTAACAAACGCGTTTGACATAATTATAGCCTACATTATAGCCTTATGAGTTTTATTGAAAGTTTCAAAAATATTCGACAAGATTTAACTGTAAAACATTATCTGATTTAACTAATTTATATTCCAATTTGTGTATTGTGTCTTTTAAATAAGCGCGGCATGATGGCAGTCGTGAGTTACGAAATTTACATGATTTATGCATGTGCCTTAAACGGCCATCGGTTTAAGCACGACCAAGGTGTGATAAGGGTATGCTTAATAATCGTATCTTTGTTTCAAAAGAAAGTGAAATGAAATAATTCTCGACATTCAATATTAGGATATTATCTTTTGGCAATGTTGCACATGAAAGAAAACCCCTTTTCAATAGGCACTCGGCATGAAACAAGTTGACTATGAAACATTGTTCGGGTCTACGTGTGACGGAAATCTGTTGACGGAAGTTATTCAACGATATCTGATTTCGACAACAAAGCGATAATTAAAAGTAAACTGAAAATTACAACCAAAACAAATAACCTAAAAAAGCTTGGTTTATTCAATCTGTTCATTTATACTCCATAATTTTTTATTTGTCAAATAAGAAAGTTAAAATTTAAAGTTTCATTGTAACCCCCCGGCCTTATCATTCGGATTTATTTGGCTTTGAAGGATTCCAGCAGGAAAAAGAGGATGAAACCAACTTTGATCCGTTAATCCAAATTTGAGCATAGTGAATTCCTTTGCTGTTAACGGTAAATGAAGACATATACATATGCCCGGAATGATGTTTTTCCCCAAAACACTTAATGCTCAAGAAATTGGGCAATTCATATAATTGATTTTCCTCTTTTGCAAAACGTCGAAACGGTTAAAACCATTAGTTATCTTATTAAATGAAATCGTAATCTTTTCTGTCAAAAGAGGTGTTCCAGGAATTATTCGGGTGTGATTTTCAACAGGCGGCTTTTTATTATTCTTGGACGGAATGTTGTCGGAAAAGCGCGTTTTCATCTCCTGAATAATTCTTCGCTTTGAAACTAACCCTGTGCGTCTACATTATTAAAAGAATCCCAAACATTCTACCGTGCCATTGTGTCAGAAAAGAAAATCCCTGTCCGCTGTGAAAAATGGAAAAACCGTTCATTCAAAACTTGGAAATAATTTATAGGAAAAGTTGTAGTTTAGTCAAATGAAACCTTTTTTTCGTATTAATACACCTGAATAAACTTCTGTAACAAAGTTATACTCCCAGGTCGTAATTTTATGTCCTTTATGTTCTTAAGACGTCGTATAAGTAAAGTTCTAACTTTATTCAGCAGTTAGGGCTAACGAATATAAGTTGAAATTAAGCAGTAAAAAACATCAAAACGTCAAAGAATTAATAAACATCTGTGAAAATAAACGATTTTACATTTCTTCTTTGAGATTTTACATCAAACCAAACATATTTAGTTGTTTTTAGAAATAAGTGTTTCTTCTTGTGTCGTCCTTTAGCCTTTGAATAGTTACAGATTTTTCTAGAAAATTTTGTATATTATCATTACAGACGAAAGTTTGTCCAGTGGATATTTTCACTTGTTTTAAGGAGTCGCAAGTTACAATTTCTTTTATTTGTACATAGCTAAGCTGGAGGTAAAAATACATGGCATAAATTTGATTTTCATACATAAAACGACACCTTTTCTAGTACTCTGTACAATTTAACAAGTTGTACTTTGAGGGATTTCTTAGGCATTGTCGTTTTTAATTATTTTTGCTCTGTCAGACATCCGACACAGTACCAAAGATGGCATACTAAATAAAACTAATCAGAAACAACGAAGCTAAATGTCGTGACTACGACAGAGAAACCTCTATATCAAGTCATGTGTCGCCTTGTGCTACACACACCTATTTGCATGGTATTTGTCTTTTTGAATAATTTTGGATTGCCTACTTTTGTTGGTTGTCGTTTTACAGTATGAAAAAATTCAGTGGTTGAAAAGGGATGTAAGCAGGGCGAGGCAATACTACACCCATCACAACGATGTTAGGCAGACTAGAATGTTCATCACCTTGTTGACCACAGAGGAAATGGATCAAATTTCAAAGCCAATCTATTTCTTCAAACAGTCCACAATGCCGAGTCTGCAAAAAAGCCTCTTATCTGCCAGAAATTTAAGAATAGACAAATGGAGGGCAACAATAAATTCCAAAAAAAATTAAATAAATAAATAAACAAAATTTTCAAAAACCAGATCGACACTTTACTCAATCCACAATCCCAACAATAGAAACTTTGCAATATTTGGATCTGCATATATACTTTTTAATAACATAAGTTGCACATATCAGTTGAGCAATTATATGACGACGAATCAGAATTCTGTTTGTCTGGATCATTGTTCTCCTTGCTTATTTACAATCAAGGTAATCAACACACCTCCCATCGATTTGTCCAACTTGGACCTACTTTTTGGCCTATGGGGTAAAAGTTAAGTTTAAAAGTAGTCGGCATCTCTACCACGTACGCACCGCGACTAATATTGGTCTATTGTACAATCTCTATTATTGTCTACAGCTCTTTGTTAAGTCTACTTATAAGATCTGAAAGCTTTGGTAAGGGCTATCGTGTGTATCCTCTGTCCTTGGCTTTTCCAATTGTGTGGCGTATGGAGCACCACAGTCCAAACTCTTGAGACTCATTTACTGAGTAATTTGGCGTTTACTGCAACGTCTCAACATCCCCGGTTACTGAGTTAAATAGTGAGCATTCAGCATGGGGTTTGCAAAGTGTTTAACATTTAGCTTGGTTTTTCTCACCGTTTCGATCGTCTATTTTGGCCTGTCAGACGCGCTTTTCATTTTTTTGCTATCGAGTTCAGAGGTATAAGCTTGTTGAGGCAACACAACATCCACCACTGGAATAACTGCTGTGGTGTTTGTTGCCTTGCTTCACCGTGTTTACATCCCTGACCCACCTCTGAATAATACAATATGTTCAAACCATTCTGGCAAAACAATACAGGTCTGGTGCCGGTAGATTTGACTTTTACAGGGTCCACAAAACGAGGTTGCACTTGACATAGAAACTTGTAGTTTTGTCGTTTATGATTCATCACAATCTGCCTATCCTCGCTGGTTGGATGATGGCGACAAGGCAAAACGCGCACGACAGGCCAAAAACGATAAAAAAACAAACAAAACCAAAATATACACCGCAGACCTAGGTTGATGGTATCTTACCTCGCTCAGCTTATATCCCTGATCAAATAAGGAAAATTATTATCTATATTCTCACTGTTATGGTATGTGATCTATTTCGGCTTAATTAATTTTGTTTGGCCTGGAATATAATCAGGAATAGACTGATCAAACTAAAGTCATGGATAAAGTAAAAATGACATACAAAATGGTCCAACATGTTCAAGTTTGAAATGAAAATTTGAACCAATTAGTTAAATCAGTATTAGAATATATAATTTCATTCCCTAATTTCGTGCTTCGCTTGACCAATTAATATATTACAATTAATTAAGGTTTTTAGTTGAGATAAAAAAGCCAATGGCACGAGCGGGATTCGAACCCACGATCTTCGGCTTGATACGCCGCTGCTCTACCACTTGAGCTCGTGACCTCACGATAGCTCAAGTGGTAGAGCACCGGCGTATCTAGCCGAAAATCGTGGATTCGAATCCCGCTCGGGCCATTGACTTTTTTATCTCAACTAAAAACCTTAATTAATTGTAGAATATATAATTTGGTTTAAATCGTAAAAAAAGTACATTTCTAAAATCTTTATGCAGTCATAAATCTTGAATACTGAAGATGGCATATACTTTCAGGGATCCTTATACATATAGAAAGATGTGAACTAAGCTTTAATAACTCTATTAAACTAGATTTTACTGGCGATAAGGAAACACTGTTAAACAAGAGATTTTGACGATTCGTTGACTAATTGGTCGTTTCTTCTGATCCCGTCGAATTAATAGCTTTATTCATCCCGGCCGATGCTTCATCCAATTAGACTTATTGATCCAGCGGGCCCTGCTGTTTGATAAGTTGTTTAATCAAACAAAGCTCCGAAATTAGGCTTTGATTACCCTAAACAAACGGATACCTGCATCCGCCAGGGGAATTCAGCCGTTATAACTCGGGTTTCGCCCCAGTGTCGGCAAACACGGTTGCGGTCACGTGTATCCACGGCCACTCTGGTCTCCAAAGCGGAATCAGCTTATTATCCACATAACCGAGAGGGAATTAGTGGGCCCTCCTCGTTGGTAGCATAATTTCTATGGAACTCACGATCCGCCGGGCCAAAATGAAAATTCCACGAGTTCTTTCAATATCGTCATTTATTGGTTCCCCGGTTTATAGGGATATCGAATATCTAGACAATCCGAGGATAAAAATAAATATATTAACACATATGCTGCGTAAAACGATAATACTTATGACGATGACAATAACGAAAATTGGGAGCGTTTTCTTTAGATCTCTCCATTTTTTTTTCTTTATCTGATCTCATTTTCTTCTCAAATGCGCACACTTCCCCCTAGTTCTCCCTAAAGCCAATTAATCTACTCTTTGTCAAGTTTAATTTATCTTAAAACAGAACTGGACTTTTCACTTTAGACGTGACGACTGTTATTCATATAATTCAGCGGCACAACTCTGATAGTCAAAAATAAGTAAAAGTAAAGTAATTCCAGCCATACAATAGTGTCTAACGTGCAACGGTTAGGGGTGCGCACATGGTTCAAACCCACTCTATCGCCTTTTTTCCTGAATTTCTATTAACTTTAGTTGTTAGCATTGGGCAGCTACTCTAAAGACGTCGTGAACCACTTACTATTGTTAGTCTTAAATGACCACATTTATTAACTGATAACTCCACCTCAAGTTTCCATTGCCTACTCTACTGGTCAAACAGTAACCAAAGTTTTGTTTCTAACATTTTTTTCAGCATTTCTGGAGTAGGAAGGCCGCGGTGGGCGTTATGGGTCCATAACTGGATTTGAAACTGTAATGTAGGAACAATTCAAAGGCCCAAACAATCTCCCCCGGGATATTCGTAATTGGCTAACTTCGAACACCAACATCTGATATCAATTTAATTACTTTTCCAGTTATAACTGCTGCGCGCTCATCTCCACCTGTGACTCGATTACTCACACATAACAGCATTCTGTTCGTTTCTTTGTACTATCGGCAAAACTTATGCTTGTGTGCTTAACGTATTGTATGCCTTAAAACATTATTCAAATACAGTTGAAAGAACAATAATATAAAATAACTGCATTAGTTATTCAGAAATTTAAACATTATTTTTCTCCATTCATTTATTTATCAAATGTCTATGTAAACACATGTTAGGGAAAAAAATCGAAACATAATTTTATTCGTTTAGTTTTCCTGAGAAATACTATAAAATGTTTGTACAGCCTATTAAAATGTAACATCCACAATATTATTACTGATTTATTTGCATAGATTTACATAAACGCTTAAATGATTACAATTAGTCATAGTTTTCTAGCAACTTCTGGAGTTCCTCAAGGGTCGCACATAGTGCCTTTTCTGTTTAACATCTATATAAACGATATCTCTGATTCTCTTCCATCCGTTATGACTTTACTTTTTGCGGATGATTTAAAAATATTCCTAAAAATTAATTCTGTTTCTGACTGCTTACAACTTTAACATGCCTTCGTAATACTTAATAACTGGTGTTTAAACTAATATATTCTTTTAATTCTGGCAAATGTTCAGTTATGACTTTCCATAAAACAAAATTCACTAGTTTCGTGGTCCACTTGACCAATTAATATCTTACAATTAATTAAGGTTTTCAGTTTAGATAAAAAAGTCAATGGCACGAGCGGGATTCGAACCCACGATCGTCGGCTTGATACGCCACTGCTCTCCCACTTGAGCTATCGTGACCTCGATCCACTCGGACACCAACCTCCCATCTCAACCAACCTTTTTGAATTTTCCCTCCTTTCGGGTTCGAATCCCGCTCGTGCCATTGACTTTTTTATCTCAACTGAAAACCTTAATTAATTGTAAGATAAAACAAAATATTCTATCAAGTTTAACTACCCTCGCTAACCAGACTCGCTTCTCATTAGATATGGAATTGTTAAAAATCTTGGCATCATTATTGACAGACAGACAAACTTTCACACACACATTAACAAAACTATTGCTAAAGCCAATAAAACTTTGGGATTTATTACGCGTCATAACAAACATTCCATGATCCAGATACACTTAAAATTTTATACACTTCCACTGTAAGACTACAATATTGGATTCACCATTTTGGGCTCCCTTTCAATCCATCCATATCAGTTGCATAGAAAAGGTTCAAAAATGATTTTTATGCCTGATATATTACAGAACAATTGGAGAATACAGAGATACACTATAGATAATGCATACTCATCGTTAATGACGGATCTGAAATTGACGACTGTTCTGTACAGAAGGAATTTCATTGATTGTATATTACTGTATAAATTGCCTTAACTGATTGCCCATTACTGCTTAATCGAATTAACTTTCATGTTCCATCTTACCATTCCAAAAGTCAAATAACATTCTCCATCGATTGCCATAGAACTAATTATGCCAAATTCAATTGTATACCAAGAACAACAAATTTGTTAAATTCGTTCGAAAATATAGATATATTTAATGTCAGTTTAAGCAAATTTAAGCAAATTTTATTATTAGAAAATTAAATATTGTAACATAAATATACCAAATATTTAATTTGATTATAATTAATCAAAAAATGGTTTATGAAATATTTATGTTAAATAAAGTTTATCCTATCTGGTAAAACGTTTTGTCGATGTTTTGCCAGTCATAAATTGACCAAATCTTTGAAAATGTTTGCAATTTTAACCAGCGAACCCGGAATTGTTTGCATTTAGCAACGTTAGTTGGCTGTAATACATTTTACAGTGATTTCAGCACTTCCAGATTAACCCTCCGAATTGTAAGCAATAAGGTAGGGACGGTTTGAATTGAATAATTAAATCCGGCAAATGAGTATTCAACCAGGGTTGCTTGGGGTTTGATATTATAAACCGAAAACACTCCTGGAAGCTTTTTATGTTATTTGTTATTCGTTAGAAATATTGGTATCGACAAAATGTAAAAAGGAAAATTTTGTACTTGTAAAATTATTTATAGTAGGTATTGCAATTTTAATCTTATGGCTAACTAATCCGGTGGATTAAAGCTCAACAAAAAACAATTATCAAAAAATTAGGCGGCCTGCAAAGATTGGCTAATCTACGCATCACAGGGGCGATGAAAACAACACAATCACGTGTCTCAGAAACACTACTAAACCTAGTTCGAATTGAAACATAAATAAGGACAAGCTAGGAAAATACACACAATAATTAGTATGGGGACTAAAGATTTCGGGCTTACAACAATAACAAGTATATTCTGTGCAAACGCAACACATGAGCATTGAAACATTTGTTTGTGCGGAAAAGCAGTCCTAAAAGCATTATAGCGACAAAATATCACAAATATTGAATTAATGCATCCAACAGATCTAAAACCTGGGAAAACATAATAACCTTAAGCGGCCCATAGACGATCAATATTATTGCACAATATTTTGGGTTGTGGAATTTAATTGATCGTGTGTAGACGATATTGAAAGTTTGTACAACACATTGCGTGATTGACGAAAAGTTGAAAATATATTGTACAACCTGGAAAATCTCAAAATCTCATCGTCTGTTGGCATTATTGCGCAATATCAGTCAGTTTGTGAAGTATCAACAAGTGGTACAGTTCATTGCACAAACAAAATTTTGTACAATATTATTGAACGTTAAGGGGCAACCGTTAAATTATTGTGCAATCTATATTGTACAATAATATTGACCGTCTATGGGCCGCTTAACCTTACGGTACAAAAGCCCTTATGCAGCGGGGCCAATATATTGAGCAATATATGCGATATTGTGCAATCTCTATTATTCTGTTTAGCTCTTCGTTTATATTCGTTTATACCCCTAGGAGTAGGAACCTTAGACTGAAAGACCGTCCATTGTTTTCTTCTTTTCGGCAATGTCTGCCCAGGCTTGTTTCTACTGAGTCTATAGATTCGCCTCAAAAGTGTGCAATGACCAGTCAGCAGTCTTACTATTGTTCCTTGGTTTAGTAGTCCTGCTTATAATTTTTGCGTTGGTCCCATGATGAAGCACGTCGTGGAATAGAATTGAACCGAGAATATATTCTTAAACCATTGCTACGTTTTTGGCAATATGGCCGCAAAGGATTCAAGGACCTTAGATGTCCTTAGTGGACTTGTCTTTACACATTTATCGGGCTTCTCGTTGCCCCTTTGCCATGTCGTAGTATCTGAACAAGGGTAAAATAGTTATTATTATTGATATTATACTATAATGCCAAGGCGCAAAGAAATTTTTGGATATAGGACAAGACAAACTGACCAGGGGAGAATATGCCACCAGTCATCGATCCGTAACCTATTATACATCAACCATAAAATCCTCTATCTCAGAATGGGTCCACTCAAGGTAAAAGGAGAAATGCCCAAACTTTAGAGGTGCCGGACCCGCATTTTAAACAACACTCGCCAAAACTAGCACACATTGCTATAGCTAAGCAGGGTAAAAATAAGTGTAGTGATAGGACCACCAATCACTGGCATCGGGGAAAAACTACACAACATGGGTATATGCAAAGACAAGGTTCATTTGTGCTTTCTTGCAATGGGAGGAAGAAACTGTCTACCGTGTTTTATTCGGATGCGAAGCAACCACTGCATGGAGACATTGCCTGCGGTAGGGTACCTAGATGGCTCGGGAATAAGATATAGCAGTCATTTTACTTCTTAAAAAAAGATCCAAGTCGACTGATCCGAACTTAAGAGAGCTAGTGAAAGTACAAGCCACTAGGCTGAAGCGGTCCGGGAATTAAGCGTTCTTTAATTAAGCGCAGAATAACCCCGTTTCGGCTCTTCCTTCTCTTACTCATCATAATCATGGTTGAACTAAATTAATGCTGTATTTTTGCCATTTCCCATAATTTTCTGTCTGAAGAGTTAAACATATTTTTGTTTTGCGATTTCCCCAGAAGGTCTGCGGGTAAATGAATGTTGGCTGGTTAGAATATAAGCGGGGTGAAGCTATAAAACAAACCCACCTCAGAATGTTGACAATTATAACAAAATATGACATAATAATGCACGGAAATGTTCAACTTCAACACATGTTCGTTCGTAAAAATAATCCAATAGTACTTCTTTTACATTTTTCTTTACATTCTCACTTAAAAGCGTTGTTGGTATTTTGGGTATATGGTTGATCCCGGCACAATGGGAGAAGAGGAACCACTTCAGTTTACGTTTAATTAGTTATGGTGGTTTTTGTTATAGTTTAAATTTTCAGAATTGATCTATTTAATATACATATTATATCATAAAACTATACTAACTCCATAGATATTTGCTTCCAGGTTTTCCCCCTATTCGCCAAACCCGCAGAAACCCTTCGGACATTTTTTAAAGCTTGTAGCTCCATGGGAGGGAACACGATAGTTATGGTCTGTCGATTTTCACCATCCGTTCTTAAATTATGCAACCTTTTTTTGGGATTGAGGGGAAACGTTATTTCTTCAAGGGGAATTCTGTCCTTCGCCACCCCAAATGAAGTTATTGTGACTGAAGTTTCAGATATCCTTCGAAAAAGGGGACGAATATCAAACGAGCTTTGTGAAAAAATCAGCGAAACTGGACGGATTCACGGTCATACGTTATACAAAGCACCGATATTTTTCTTAACTTAATTAACTTCTTAATCTTACCCTACATTTTATATGTATCCTCGGAATTGTAAGTCCCGCCTCCAAAGCATGTAGTTTTGAAAACTAGCCACATTCACACACGCCTATTCAAGTATAATGATGGAGAACTATTTACATTTTTAAATTCTTGCCTTAAAAAAAAAGAAGAAAAAAAAAAGCATGGCAGCTCATACCGCTGCGTGGTCGTGGTCTGTCGCTGCCCGGGGCGCAGCGGCTTCTTCTCGTCGGTTTCCTCCGCTTAACATCCCGGATTGACGGCATGGCTGATGTGTGGTTGCACAAGGTCAAAAAAAAAAAAATTCTTGCCTTTTTTATATTTATAGGAAGAATGAAATTGCTTAGGTATTTTTGATCAATAAGCAACCAGTTCATAGAATTGGTAGGCACATAAATAATTAAAATTTATAAAATAAATAAAGTTAAGTTAAGTATATATCCTGATATAGCTCGGTTTTTACATACTACAATATACTAAAGCCTACGGTTGGTCACGTATAAAAGCAGACGGAAGTACAACAAAACACCGACAAAATAGCTAGGATCGGCAAATCAAAATATTTGGGTCCGGTGGTTTACTTTGTTAAGAAAGTACCAAGTATTTATATTTAAAAAAAAAAGATTTTTAACATATCCAGACAACAATATAGTTAAATCTATGTATTGTCAAATAGTGGCAGCACGAACGTAAGAAGCTTGTGTTATTTTTCTAGGGGATTTTCCATTTTCTTTTGGGATTACCCGTCCCATTAGAGAGGCCGGATTGTAAGGATTGGGCTGAGGGACTTTTTCGTCAGGCTTAGAACTTTACCCTTCCCCCTTTTCCGTCATCTTTTCGCCTCTCAAGGCACGTCATTGTAAAGTGGTTTTGGAAAAGTTATCCGACGAAGAAACTATGCACATCTTTGGCTTGAGCGTACTTCTTCACATCTATTTGTAGAAAATTACATTTTCCACGCGAAATTATACGTTTCTCTTAATGATAACATGGACAAAAGATTTTAAAATGTAAAAAAACTTATTACTTACCATCTTTATATTGCATAGGCTCTTGCTCTGTGTGACGTTACTCACTATGAGAAGGTCAGACCTGAAAACAAATAAATAAATTGTAATTAAGGATTTAATTGAGTAGTTTAAATTACCATGAACAACAATTATAAAAAATAATAAGGCTTGTAAGTTCTCATCTTTTGAATCGTTCATTTTCGTTCTAGGGTTTTTGAAAGTTGTACTGAATCAGTCCTAAGATCACCCTTGCAAGAAAAGGGGCTGCTACACCGCTGATAGAACCCGAACCCTTTTGTGGCACAGGAACCCACACTATTAATGAGTACCTCAAACAGAAGGACAAAAAGGAAATGAAGGAACAACGAAATTCACTCATTGAACACAGACTGTTCAAGAATCCCCTAACAAATTTCGGAATGAAAGAGGTTACAGAATGTGCCAAAGGAAGCAGGACTAAACTGCGAATCCTAATAGGATTCTTAACAGGACACTGCAAGCTAAATGGACACTTAAAGAATATTGGAATAATCCAAGACGGCACATACAGATTGTGCAAAGAGAGGAGACACCAACACATCTACTAACAACCTGCGGAGCTACTCTTGCCCGTAGGAGGAAGTGGTGATGATGTGACCTTGGAAGAGATTCAACCACTGAAAACGGGCCTACTAATCAAGGTCCTTGTTGAAATAGGACTCACCGGTGTGCTTTAGGCAGAAACTCTTAACGGGCGCAGTATATTACACCCGACTAATACATCTACATCTAGCCCTAAGATTCAATGAATTTCTGCGCTCTATAACAAACTCGTTCATTCAAAAGCTTTGACTTAACAATAATAATCTAAAGTTGTCCCCTAAGATTTTATGTTGGTACTTCAAACTTAACTGCGAACTTATCTGCCTTAATTATTCCAATCTGAACGATGTTTCTATTGAGTGTTATTCACCGGTTGAGGTTATTATTGAGGTTAGGTTACCTCGGCGAGTATTCTCTTTCATTTTTGGCCATATGTCCCATTATTTCAGAGTTTCAGGTTCTATTTTTGGGAACTACGAGAGTTTTGAGAGAGTGTTTGATTCCCATACTTAATTCTCCATCATCAGACCAAGTTGGCTTGCAAAGAGTACACTGGAGTATGGCAGAGAGCTTGTCTCAATTTTAACCATACAGAGGTCTTCTTTAAGTAATGTTCGCAATCCGAATAGAATGGCTGGCAATGTCAGGGACCAGTGAGGTGAGTAGTTCAGAACTGCCTTAACGACGCTTTTAGAGTTCTGCGGAAGCTTTCCACTAACCCATTAAGCCGTATGATATGGTGATTACCTTTTAGCAGACAGTTTTTTTTTTAATGAATGCTATAACAAGAACTGTTTTTTGATTGTGATATACTAAATTATTACTTCTTGTATCATTAATTAACTAATTAAAAACTGACATAAAACGATGAATGGCTGGGAGATTGTGAACCAAATAAATTGTCTGAAAGGTTTAATGCTTAAAAATATTGATTAGATTCATGTACTGTTAAAGAGAATCACGTAGAATACTTATAGCCTTACAAGATAGGTCGAAAATAAACGTTAAAACGACCGATTTAGGATATATTTATGCAAATATTGCCATTTATACGAATAGGCACGTTTCGGGAGGAAAGATTCATTTCAGAGAAAGAGAACGTTTTCATCTTCTATTTCTCTGTTTTCGGCTGAATGAATCTAAATTAAAATGTGTTGTCACGATAGCTCAAGTGGTTAGAGCGACGACATTTGAAAAATGGCAAACTGGAGGGAAAATTCGAAAGGTTGTAGGTTGAGAATGGGGAGTTGGTGTCCGAGTGGATCGAAGTCAAAAGTGGTTAGAGCAGCGGCGTATTGAGCAAAAGGTCGTGGGTTCGAATCCCGCTCGTGACACTAACTTTTCATCTCAATCAAGACCTTACATAAAAAGAATAATTAATTGCAATAATTAATATGACCAATTAGACCACTAAGCATAAATGGATTAATATATAGTAAATTAAAATTTTTGCGAGGTCTATAAGTTGAACCGTGGAATCCCGTCAGATCACAAAAACAGCTGGTATAGAAGGGACAATCATTGGATAAATAGGACAGTTTGTTTTAAACCCATTCAAACAATCAATTTATACTTACAACAGATATTTTGTGTTATGGAAAAATGAATGCGTTAGATTTTGCTTCTATGTTAATAAATAAAACGATCCTAGTAAGTCGCTCGGAATGCATTGAATGAACAGCAATATTCTCGGCATGATAGCAGATAAGGGAAGTGTTAATGGCACTAGGGGAGAATAGGACAGTCCTTATACGCAGATAAACGATGGCATATTTCAAGCCAACACATTACTGTGACAGCAGAAACTTTGGGAAAATAATGGACCTATGCTTTGGCCATTAACTATTCAAATTAAAAATCTTATAATCACCGTACGAAAAAGATGTTTTTTAACTTGGTAATTTTTTGAAAAATCATGGCTAATCTAATGGTTCATCACCCAGGAGATACCTATTTTAGGATGCCCCCATTGAGCGAGTTCTCATTAAACAAATTTTCTATTCTTAAAACATTAATCAGTTTTATAATTGTAATTAATTTTACAGTACATTTTACTAAATCAAAAAACTGTCGGTGTAAGAGTTCTTTTTTTCCTATGTTGAGCGGTCATAAAGTCACTATTAAAAATGGAAAATATTAAATTTATTTGATTTTAAAATGTATCGATGGATATAAAATTGTCAGAGTAGTATCTGTAAGATAAAGCTGTGTTTTTATTTTTGTACGTTTTTACCGTGAGGATGGAATTTCCGCATGAGCGGGGATCGAGGAGCGTCTCCTCCAGCGTAGCGAATCGGCTGGACAATAGCGAGATGCGTTCGTTGGCAGGCAGAAGAAAAGGATAGCAGGATCCACAGGGAGAGAAATAAAAGAAGAAAATCGGACGAGAGGATTGAGACGTGGATCCGACATTCCGCTTCGAAATTGTCCCGATCTTAACGAGTTGAGCTCGAACCGCGCAGACGGACGATCTCTTCCGTTTTCGTCTAACATCTCTGTCCGTATGACCTCGGAGGGAAAACAAACCACTTTGCAGTTTTTTCCGCTCGGCAGTCACGCCCGGGACACCCTTTAAAAAACTTGGGATAATCCAATATCTGCTAAGAGTGTGAGTTGCCACAGCAACGGCTTACTGGAGAAAGTCTAATCTTCAACGAAACAATCCCTTAGCCATTTTTTGTGTCCTCATTCAAAGCAGCTCATAAAAAGGGCTCGTTGATTTTTTAAACCTGTATTTATAACCATAGCACGATTAAGAGGCAGATAACAGCCTAATTTTTTTATTTTCACATTAACTCGTTCGTATTAACAATGTTTTAACAAATAAGTACATCGAATGTTCATACATCCTACATCCGACTTCAAATCAAAGTTTTCTGTTTCGGTTATATCGGTTTTGAGATACCAGGTATTTCATTATTATGCAGGAGAAAAGGGCCATTTTGATTTATCAATGCTGGATCCTAATGGCTTAATTTTTGGTACAAAACAAGTAATCGTTGACATCAGTGCTATCGACTGCTACCAATGAGTTGTAACGAACACTCTTCACTGACCACCAACTGATACCTGTTTTGGGTGAGCACTCCATTCTGCACATTGCCAAATTAAAACCTGACAGTTTAAAATTATCGAAATTTTGAAGGATGATGTTATGCAAAAATGGATCATTGGCTTTGTATTAGATGGAAGAGGTGTCCACCTTTTTTCGCTTTGGTTGGTACAGAACATACTGAAAATTATAGAAATAGTTAAAGATAGTTCAACTTACAAACAGTTTAAAGCTTTTGAATTTTCCTATTGACGAAAAATTTCTGCAAATACTTCAAGTATGATCTTCAGATTCGGCTGTCATATCCACAACCCCATTGCTTTTATATGGTCTCCACAAAATACCATTCAATGCGCCTTTATCCAATGTCTGTTACATGCTTTCTGTAGGTTGTAGGCTTAAATTTTTTGAAACCAGAAACCGGGGTTCGTCCACCAACTTATTCCCATAACGTAAAATACGTTCAGGGCAGCCACAGCTGCAGAGCGACTGAGTTTGAATTAATGTGTAAAATGTTTGTAGTAAAATTAATCACTTAGTTGATGAATTGATTATTGAAACCTTTCGTGTTATAAAAGTCTGTTCATTATTGTAATTGTTGAGGACTAAGTAAAATAATACAGAAAACCACTGAAGATGACGAAACACCGAATCTCAAGTGCACTAGGATGATCAGAAACGTACGGAGTAACTGGTTCATGTCACTGTGAAGTTCAATGAAGTACGAATAAAAAATAATATAAATAATTTAATATTTAATATTTTTAATTACATTTTTCTGCCTTCACTCACTTCAAATAATATTATATGGAGTATAATAATCATGTATTATACGATTTATGAAGAAATTTTTTCATGTGGGATAAGAAAATAATAATGGATTGGATTAGGCAATTTTTTCGCAATTTTTCATGTTTCAATTTGGGGAAGAAAGTGCATAAAAAAAGATGAAATAAACAAATACTCCTTAAAAGTTTAATTTGATGCGTACGGTTCGAATTTATTTACGGAGGCCAAAACTGTGTAATTTCGTATAATTTATACGTAATTAATACTAAACCCCTGTAAAGATTTCTGTAGGTCAGTGAAGTCTTTTTAAAGTTGCGACCATTTTTGAGACTTACGAAAAAAATTGTAATAATTTGAAAGGCAAAATGTGAGCAAAAGTCTTACTCTTTGATTTTCCCAAAACAATGCATTCTTGGATTTTTTCGTGCGCGAAAAAAGAATACAATGTTTCTTGATAAAAATAATATAAACAACTCAAAAATGAGTAGGGATATTGCCAATTTTGTGGCATTTACTTTTTCTAGGATGCTTATTTTATTTTTATTATAAATTTCATTAAAATTTATTAGGAATTATTATATTGTTTATTGCAGGAGAGTTTAATGAAGAGATTTTGAAAAATTACATAATAAAAGTACTAAAATTAAATAATAATTAAAAAATATTTTGTTGCACTGTTTAAATTCACTTTTTTCCACATCATACATGTATTTGTTAATTGTAAACAATGTTTGTAAATTCCAGGCCCTGAAGATGATCTCAATTGCTGTTTTATGTATATATACGTTGGATATTAAAGGGGTGGGGCCAACAAACACTTGGCGCACTGAAGATGATCCCAATAAAGATCGAAACGTTGGCACAATAAAGAAAATGTTTTTCTAAAACCTACTTCACACCAGACCGCATCTCACGATTTCTGAATAATCATCGACTAACGGTCACTAATCACCAGACAAAATAAAAGGTTTTAATTCCATAATTTTGTTTATTGGACACAATAATTTTTTTACAATAATTAATACCGTGTTCTCTGTTAGCTGTCAGTACGTACTGATTATATAAAAATAGTCTATAAACAAACTGATGTTTGGAGGTTTCATATCATTACAGCCTTACTCATTTCAGTGGGGTTTTGTTGTCTTGCCTTACCCGGTTTATATCCCTGACCAACTTCAAAATATGGTGATATACCGCAGCATTCCCGTAGATATTTACTACAAAATGTTACAAATTTAAATTAAATCTGTGAGAACGTTAGGTACAGCATAACAACTGAATTGAAGTTACATTAAACGAATATTAAATTTAACACACAATAAATGATAACAGTAAATTTTTTTGCATCGCAGTGCTTATTAAGTCGTCTAATCAATTTTAAAAAGGTCAACGAAAATAACGTCCATTATTGCTGAATCCTTGCTCCTTCTGCCTGTTGCCACAGAAGGAAGGAAGAGCACATGAATGCTGCAGCGCTATCAGATTGCTCAGGCTCATCCTCATGAATAAACAGATTCTACAAGCGACATTTGAATAAGGGACTAAAGGACACGAGGGGCCAGGGTCGCTGAGAAACTCCTCTTAATTGAAGTAGTCCTGATTCGCTTCCTTTTCATTTCAGATCAGGATTTTTTTTAAATTTGCGCAAACCATCAACTGACACGGTTATTTGAGAAAGCGATAATTTTTACAATTTAAAAAATAATGAAATTACTGAAACCAATGTAACAGTAACGAACCATTCGCAACCTGAATATTACTGTTTGTCAAAAATATCACAAGTAAAAAAACATTTTTTGCAATAGTGCAAGTCAACACAACCCTTAGGGTATCGATGTTTTGTAAGTAAATTGTTTTTGAGTTCAGGGTGCCGAGAATCGAACCCGCAGCCCTTACAAGTGATAATTTGCCGTGTCAATGTCTCATCCGCTGCTGCCAACGGTGCTCTTAATTGTTTATTCTTGTTCAATTTTCCAAGATAATTTTGTTTGTCATCGCATTGGGCTGTCCCATATTAATTTTTGTGTTATTAATTGCTCGACCTATATTGGTCTACTATGCAATTTCATTACTGTTTAGAGCTTTTGTTAAGCTTAAAGTTTTTTTACCAGACCTCAAAGCTTTATTCAATGTTAGCACGTGTCTCCATAAGGGAGTGCCTTTTTCTCTCACAGGGGTCTCAGTATTTTGCTGTTTTTACTTCTTCCTGGCCATATCTGCCCAGACCTTTTCTCCTACTTCCATATGCCTTTGAAGATAGTGTCCAGTAAGCAGCCCAATTCTAATCCGAACACGTCCTATTTTTAGTAATTCTATCGTTAGTTTCTGCAGCGTTCCTTTAATTAACCTTTCGCATGACCCTGCCATGGAATACAAACCCATTGAATCGAGGATGGCTTTTTAACCCATTGTATGATGGATCTCCGGTTTTGGGAATTCGGTATGCCGCAAAATGGTTCAGGTCAGAATGGAGTCCTCATCGAACTTTCCTTGTCTAATTTATCGGCCTCTTCGTTGCCCTAGTACAAAAACAAGGAGTTTTGTTATTTTTCACAATATCTGGCGGGGCTTTGGTGCATTTCCAAACTACCCTGGATTTTTCTACCGATGAGGTAGTTGCCTTTAATGATGTAGTTGGCTTTTGTTGGTCATAACTAACCTTTTAATCTCGCTGCCGTAGTGTTCAATTGTCACAGTTTCTGTCTGAAATACAGAGGCACGTTTCCAAAAGTGTTAAATGTTGTGGTTACTTCTAATACCCTTTCCATCACCCCTTCTCCGGAGTAGAGTCATCTGATACCTCTATGGTATTTCAATCGTCAAAAGATTAAACCCCAAAAGAGTATTATTTTTCTGCTTGCAGATCAAAAATATGAACTATTTTTAGACGTAAATATATTAATATAAAAGCAAAAATTAATCAATGTGATAATTTGACGACGGGGTCAATGGTTAGCCCTCGATCATTGATCACTTGACAAAACAAAACGATCATCCAAAAATTGATAATGATTTATGGTTTTAATAATTACTTGTGCGTTTCTGGAGGGGACAACAATAAACTAAACTATGTTTAATCAAGAAATTGGCCAAATTTAAATAAATGAAATCAAAAACTATATGGTATTGGTTAACAGGTGACACCTATTCTGTTGGGTGTATAAGTCCGACCTCATGTTTGAATACACAAAAATTGAAAAAAGATGGTACTTTGTACAAAATATATTTAATTTTTTATTTACTTTTATTCCTGTACTCCAAAAACATTCTTTTCATGGGACAACCAATGAACTGCTATGTGATGTTTGTACAACTCGGTGGGAATTCTCTGATTAGTTATTATGTGATGAAAGACTGACGAGAATTATGTACTAACGTAACTGTACTTTTAAGTCATAATTGAATTTCACCTTTCACGGAAATCAATATTTTGTCCTCGGTTTAGTGGAAAAAATGCGGGATATCGCCATGTAGGATCCCTGGGGTGTGGCATTTTGTGAATATCAATTAATTAATTCCATAGGGGGATTCAATCACGGTGCCCATAAACCTTTTGACGCACTCGGCAAAAAAAGGATCGATTCAATCCAAGGAACGAGTCCCGGCCATTTCGAATCGGATGTACTGGGCTGCTTGTGGATGGCACTATCTCTGCGTTGTTATCGGCCCCGTGCAATCGGTTTAATTCCGTTCACGCTCGAGCTGTTCCCTCTTTCGACCATTGTGGCTCCCCCTTTTCAATTGTGTTACTCACCGAAATACAACTCCCGCAGAAACGGGACGGCTGCCCTCCCAGGACAAGCAAACATTCGCTCACGCACAGGCTCCACGTCGAGCATTTTCGCCCAGTTGATCAATTATGAGCTTACAATCCGTGAAAGAGCCTCAGACTTCCGTTAATTCTTTTTAATTTTCGTGTGTACCAGTGATGATTTACCTACAGAATCTTTTATAATTACTTCTCGCCAAAGACAAACCTAAATTAATTTTATTTCAAGTACTATTTTTCCTTTTTTCCCCCAAGATCTACCTTGTTTGTGTTTTTAGTGATCCTAAGCAACGGACTTAACATTTTCATAACTTTACATGCGTAATTACGACCGGTTAAGTCATGTAATTTCTTTTTGTTTGGCGTGCTGCAATCTGACCTGAAGTATAGTTTATAATAACTCCATGATATTTAGTAGTCTATTGACTAAATTTCTTCATTCAATTACTTAATCATTTTATGTAAGGTTTTGGTTGAAATGAAAAAGTTACTGTCACGAGCGGGATTCGAACCAACTACCTTCCTCTAAAAACGCCGCTGCTCTACAACTTGAGTTATCGTGACTTTGATCCACTCGGACACCAACTCCCCATCTCAACCTACAACCTTTCGAATTTTCAATCTTTTTGACATTTTTCAAATGTCGTGTAATCAGAATTCGATTCTCGGCGACATATGAAGTGTCCACGGGGAACTGCTAGTGAAGCTATACTTCGTTTTACTTATTAAATCAATTATATTTAGTGGTCTATTGACCAAATTACTTCTTCAATTACTTAATCTTTTTATGTAGCGTTTTGGTTGAAATGAAAAAGTTAGTGTCATGTGTGGGATTCGAACCCACGTCGTTCAGCTAAATACGCCGCTGCTCTAACCACTTGAGCTATAGATTTGTAGGTTGTGATGGGGAGCTGGGGTCCGAGTGGATCGAAGTACGACAGCTCAGTGGTTAGAGCAGCGGCGTATTCAGCCGAAGGCCGTGGGTTCGAATCCCGCTTGTGACACTAACTTTTGTATTTCAACCAAAACCTTACATAAAAATATTAAGTAATTGAAAGTTTATAATAACAATAATTTAGGATTATTAATTAAATTAATAATGATTATTATTGTTTAGTTTTTTTTTAAAGTTTTTTAAATATTTTTTAACTAGGGTTCGCAACATCAGAGGTCATATAAACCCTCAGAGTGCCGGTGTTTTTGAAAAAAAGCCCATTTGTAAGTATGTCGGGTTCGAATGCAGGGCCACTGGATTCGAACCCAGGTTTATAGTAGTTAAACATCTGCCAATCGTATTGTTTTATATAAGTTCCTAATCTGCCTTTCTTTATCAACTCTTTTTTCGAGATATTTTTTGGTGCTCTTATTTTCTGTATTCCCTTTATTGATTATTAGCTATCTTGCATCTTTATGGTGTCTAGGATTTTCGTTTTATTTTTTATGGCGTTGGCGTTAATGTTTTTTTTTTTTTTAATAATCACATTGCCTAAAATTTTCAGGTTATTTAACCATCCACTATTCGTTGATGTTCTTCGCTGGGATCAATTAACCTCACGCTTATATTAAATGATTTTTTTCATTCGAGTAATTTAGCCCATGTTTTACGACTAACGTACGGTCACAACATATCTCATAATTACTATTTCCAGTGGAAAAAAAACAATATTATGTAATTTTTCAATGTATGTCACTCAAGCAAATATAAAAATCTGGCAGGCATCGCTTCTGCTGAAAGGATTTTGATTAATGAACAAGAGCCACCGGCTCGTCGTGATTTGTATTCAAGTGCCGCTGGTATCGGCACGACGGCCCAATTGATAAAGGCCTCTCATTAACTATCCATTGTCAACAACGTCGACAAGCCAACTATTAACCCATGGGAAAAAAATCCGAGGGTAAAGACGAGAACAGCTGAATAACGAAGGTCAAATTTGACGTGGAACACATCAAATTATAACGTTGGCGACTACCGCTTTAAATCTGTTATTCATTTGCTAAAAATTGATGATTATTATTCAAGTAATCTTATTAAATTTACATCGAGAGATTTCTTTTTGAAGGTTGGGGTAGTGTTTTAGTCGTTTACAAATACAAACAAATAAAAAACACAGAAAAAACATATACAGAAAACTAACAGCACAACATCAAATGAGCAGACTCAAAACCACCCACTCAGACAGATCATAGACATCATGTCTGCACTCATATTTGACGGATGACTAAACCAATGAAAAGTACAAACACGAAGAATAAACATAACGCACGACAGCGGCTACGACGATCGATAAACTAAACGAAAGACATACATCAAACCAATCGACATATGAACGGACATCAGTGGACCGCATTCTCATACAGGGAATGAAAACAAATCAAACAGCCTATTGAAAAAATTAATATTCAATTGAGATATTTATCCATTTATTCTGTGTGGAGATGAATTTGAAATTAGGTCGTTACCGATTATTTTAGGTGGCCCTTTCACTAATGGGACCAAAAGCACACACTAGAAAGTGGGTTAAATCTAAGCTGGAAAAACGG
Source organism: Cimex lectularius (assembly GCF_000648675.2). NCBI lineage: Eukaryota > Metazoa > Arthropoda > Insecta > Hemiptera > Cimicidae > Cimex > Cimex lectularius. The sequence continues at coordinate 1,354,755 of NW_019392662.1, forward strand.
CCTGAGAAAGAAAAACAAAAACACTGGATAAAAGCACCAAGAATGAGGCAAGCCTACATATTTACAAATTTCTCATAAATAAGGCCAAAGTATTCTTCTTCATCAGGAGGGGAAGACTTGATGAACATTTCTAAAGTTTCTAATGTTTCTATATTGGCCACTACTCTCTTAACTGGTACCTAAAATAGATGGGCAAAGAAGAAACAGAAAAATGCCAAATTTGTCAGGAGAAATCAGAGATCATGGATGTAAATGTAAGTCACTATCCTGGTCAGGGTATCACTTTGGTGAGGCACCGGAGGCACAATAAGAGGTACGAGAAGAGTTTTATGGGATTAAGGGCATTTGCCATGGTATGGAATAATAATTTATATAGGTCACACTGAAGATAAAGTTAGAATTTTTACTTGAGCCCCAGCGTGATGAATCTCCATGCCTGAAGCATTTCGGATTTCGCCATCTATAATGGAAGATTTTTTGTCTTGCCTCACCCTACTTATAACCCTGACCAACCGCAGAGAATGACAAATAGCCGAAACGAGTCCGACGGATCAAACTAGTGGGCATAAGCCATAAAAATAATCAGAAAAAACAACCCTCTAGATTCATCACCCCGCAGAGCTCAGAAAAATGTAACAATAGAAGAGGTCATAAATGTGGTAATTCCTGATGTATTTATGTATATATCTGGTGTCGTACATTATCACAATACTTGTTTGAAATGATCAAAATCCAAAGGTCCGCAAGACTAATCAAAAAGTTACAATTAAGTAAGGTTTTTAGTTGAGATAAGTAATTGGTCAAGCGGACCACAAAATTAGTGACTTTAATTGGTCAAGCGGACCACGAAATTAGTGAATCTAATCAAAAAGATCAAGATCATCACTCCACTGACCAAATGAACCTTGCTAAAAACAAACTTGACTTCACAAATAGTATCCAAAACTTATACTGAAGATGCCGAAAGAGCACAGAAATAACAGGGTCCACTCAACAGCTCGCACTAATCGCTCACTCGACTGCAGAATTGGCTCACAAGGGTCAGAAGCCCATACTCGGTACTCGACATTAACAACGTCAATAAACCATCTGGTTCATTGATTGCCACTCGTTCTACCAACAGCACACTATCACCTAATAAACTAGGTCATCCATCTCAAATCCATTAAAAACGTAATGTTGTATAGTATACAAATGTGGAAACAAATACATAAGACAGACAGGAGGAAAAATGAAAAGCAGGTAAAAAGAACGGATTTAGAGATGACAAAAATCAAACTAATCAGTTGATCGACGATCAAAGACCAAATTTCAAAATGGGAATGGTGAATTTATTCAGGAACTATAAAGAAAGAATTGGTCAAATAAAACTTAACAAAGAATTGTTAAGTGTTGTCTTATTGATATTTTGAAACCTTTAACTCAATAGTTTTATCAGGGCATGTACAAAATGTTGTGGTCCAATCTGCGGCAAACCTTTAGAGAACACACTAATCCGTTCCGGACACAGCAAAAGGCTTACAAGTTCTCGAACACACGAAGCCCATTTCAAATAGAATGTAAAGTACAAGTGGGCATTGGTTTTCCGTCCGTTCACTCCGCAATTCAATTGTTGTAGAATTTAAATTCATTTTAAGAGATTCGAGGCCATAAAACCTTGTGAAATAAATCTGGAATATTTTCCATACAGACGGATCTTTGAGAAGTCATACCATGATGGCAAACGAACTGAAACGTAATTACAGGCGAGATTTAAGCGTATAACAGAGGTCTCACTCAGCCGGACACATTTTCCGATGTTTTTGACGCCGAAAGTGAACTAACGGGCAAAGCAAACGGAAGGGGAGCCTGGAGGTGTACTATTTACCCGGGCAGCCAAGTGTGAACTGCGATTAGAAGGAGATGAGAAGAGTTCCGCGTAACTTGCTTCGAGATAACGCAAATATTTAATTGGCCGTGCCAGCATTCTTTGATTAGGTTCTTTCTAGCAGGTCAATTCGAAAAATACCCCAGGAACATTGTTTCACTTCTATTATTTCGTTATAATGAAGACTACAACCTTCTAGTTGTCCTCCAAAAAAAGCTATTTCACTCAAATAATGTTATTTTAGAAGAAAACTAAGCCTTAGTTTTTTTGCTATTTGAAAATATTTGTTCTAAGGCGTCCTAAACGGTCGATCAATACTTTCATGATTCAGTCAGTCTCGTTTTAGTTAGACTTCAAGGGATCGATAATTTAAGGGATGATTACTACACTCAGTACTAAACTATTCAACTAGTCCAATTACTTTGCTAAGAAATTCCTCACATGATTAAAACCCTTGTAAATTATTAATAATATTTTAAAAGTCCTGTTGAAGGATTCCTCGAAAGCTCGACGAAGGAACTGACTGTTTGCTTTTAAATTGAATATATTCCTGATTTTTAATATTTAATTATTCTATAACGGAGTTGATTAATAATGAAGAAAACTTTACTGGGTAACCCCCGTTAACCTTTTTTAATTAGTACATATTTAAAATGTGGTCACAATACGTTTTTCACACGGTCATAGCTCTAACACTAGTGCCAGCGCTGCACCCGGAAGAAGCATGCCTTTGCTGTCGGTGTGAGGGGCAAGGAGGTCTCGAGACCATCGTCTATTAAGCCGACCTGGTGGGTTCTCCGGATGGGTGTGTTGAGAGGACTCGAGCACTAGGGTAAGATGGGTCGAGAGGTTAATGTGAAACTTTTGGAATCGGGAACGGATCAGTTCGTTGACAAACGGAATTTTGAGGTCGTTGCGGAAAGTAGGGTTATTGAAGTAGTAAGTAGCGTTGAAAATTTGCCTGAGGACTTTTGATCCTCTACTTTTTGCACTAGTCTTCCGCAAGCATAAGATATTCTTGGATGTTGAAGGTAGCGTAGATAGAATTCGAGTTACAGGATGAATCCTATCTGCATAGGTGAATATCAATATCAATATCAATATCTGAAAGATATTGCATCTGCATAGGTGTTGATAATGTTATTAGGGTAGATCACGAGTTTAGACGATATAAATGTTGGGACCAAGAATGCTCCCTTGCAGGACACGGCTTCGGATTGATTTCCTAGAACTTATTGCCCCTTGTATTACTTCCTGAAGCAGAGGTCGGTTTGGTGGGATTTCAGGTTAAGATAATAAGAAGTGGGTAAGCATTCCCGGGTGCCAGAACCTATGAAAAGAAAAGCTGATTTTGTTTAATTTTACATCGTTTAGAATCTAAACTTTAGATGATCAAATATCACGTTTCAGACTCTATATTTTTCTACTATCGGGTTTCTCGAGATCCAACAGTGTTTGTATTTGTATTTATTTATTTACCACACGATAATCTAAACGAATCACGGTATCCCGTGAACAGAAGTCGATGATTTTCAATTGTAATTATAAATATGTATTTCACTTTTCAGGTTACTTCAAACTTTCCCAACCTCTTTTCATACAGTTTCATACAGTATCTCATAAAATTTCAATCCTACAGTATATAGCATTGGAAACACTACTAGATTTATCTTAATTTATATTTATCTTTATTTTTATACTGAAACTCTAAGCAAACAAAATACAAAATCACTTATAAACTTTTCGAGTTTTCAAAATTCTTGTCTAAAGTTTAGGTAAGATTTTCTGGGTTTAGTACTGATATATAATATACAGGGTGAATTGCTACTCGTGCTACAAACTTCTCCAGTAGATTCTTCACCCTAAAATGAACAAAAAAGTTCATATTGTCCATGGTCCGANGAATCGGACCATGGACAATATGAACTTTTTTGTTCATTTTAGGGTGAAGAATCTACTGGAGAAGTTTGTAGCACGAGTAGCAATTCACCCTGTATATATATATACAGCGCTTACAGGAAAAAAATGCTCCTACTAATGAGCTTTAAACACACGAACGTAAGATTAATTACGTACGATGTAACAGGTTTTGACTAATTGCTAAAAACTTAATTTTTCGATTACAAACGGTACCAAAAAATTCGACATACAAACTACAAAGCAAGAAAAGAAATGCTGACGTATAAAATAGAATGTTTGCACTGAGAGTCAAAATAAATAAAAAATTTAAATCAAACACATAAATCTCATGAGTTTTTCAAATCTCTTTCCATTGGTGTTATCCAATTTAATGTAGTGCAAAGACTTCAGTTATACGGTGGACTTTATAGGACGACAAAGTTGTAAAAGTTTGAACAAACTGCAAAGTGAAATATTTCAAATACAATTGAGAATTAAACTTTGAATTGTAATGACTTTTCAGTTAATTTTCGAATGACCTGAAATAATGACGTTTGTTCAAGGGTTCGAGGGGCAACTAGTACAGACAATATTATTTTCTTAAATAACAACGTTTCAGTGAAAAGTACAGAAAGTGTGACCCTACATCGCATTTAGCGGGCTCGACTGCCCTCAAATCCTCCATACTGATGGTACTCATGATGTCTGATCATCAAACAAAGTAAACGACCCGTCGGGGAATCGACAAAACGATATTTTTGATAGCTTTGGTGAGTCATTGGACCTATCGTCTGACGTTTTTAGGGGAAACGCCGACTAACAGGAAGATTACTTCTGAGCCCCTTAGAAATAATTCAACAGTGGGGTATTGAAGTGTTGTTTGAAAGTTTAATAAAGAAGATAACGTCCGAAGGGATGCTTAAAATTAGTCTACTTATAATTCTTGAATATTCATAAGTGTGCAAACCTGGATCATATGTTTCATGTTTGCAATGTTAATGTCCTTGCGGAGAAAGCGTCCAGTGAAATAGTTAATTTTGGCCGACTCAAACAAGAAGTACTTTCAAATATAATCAGAGAATATTAATAGCTCTGATGTTCCGAACTTCCGACCTCTCTGAACTGTAAAATTGTTGGGGCTTCCGAATGGCTTTAAGACTATAAAAATGGTCTCCAAGATCGTTTGTAATGACTCCTGACGATGGTCAAACCAGGACCTTCGACTACTCGAGGGAACACTTCGAAGAATTGCGAAATTGTGAACAGGACGAACAATGAAACGAATTAGATAACAAAAAGATAAGTGATTGCAGGATCAACAATTCAATTTTACTCATGTTTTTATGTCTTGGAACAGTGGATGTAGGGATTTTTGGGTAGTAAAGCCAATACTATTTCAGCCATTTATCCAATAAACATTGGTTTGAACAAATACATAAACACTCAATTAATTGTACCCAATTTTTTCGAAATGAAAAATTTGTGTCACAGGCGGGATTCGAACCCTCGACTTTCGGCTAATACGCCGCTGCTCTACCACTTGAGCTTCCTTTCGAAAAAATGTGTATAATTAATTGAGTATTTATAGAATTAAGTAGAAGCTAATAAAATAATTAAAAATTTAGTGTAAATACATAAACCTTTTGAGCGCAAAACATTCGATGAATCAAGTGGACGAACTGTGCAAATAAAAGATCGAGATGTTGCCCAATATATAAACGGTTTATTATAATAATACCAACTGTTATGGAAAATGTATTTAAGTCGTGCCTAACCTCACGCAGAAATGGTTCGCCAGGGTTCAGTAGTAAAGAGATACGATTGATGATGTAAAAATAGGTTCTTTTCAGTTATATAAAAGAGGTTACATATTTTTGTACTTCATGACCGTTTAGCAGGGGAGCTATTTTTAAAATGGAAATTAATGGGTTATTCCAATTCGTCTTATTTTTCAGGCACACTGATGAGGCAGAACTAAACAGTGCTATTTTTAGATGGTCGATGGACGCCGTTTCTATCCTCCTACGCTCTTTTAATGAAATCATATCGATTTTTGGTAACAAATCCTGAAAACTGTCTTCTTCTTTACGATGGCAAGATTTCACAGGAACTCAAAATACAAAACGGCAAGGGTGCAAACCAAGATGACTGGAGATGAACAGACTAAAAAGACAAAGTCGTCTGACACACATGTGCCATTTCGAAACTGATAGCACATTCTATTAGAATAGGGTTCGCTAACCTAGGTGAAAGTGTGCTAATTTGTAAAATTGTTCAATGTTTTAATTTTCTTATCACGTACTGCTTATAAAGGGATTTTTGGCAAAAGAAAGGAAAAAGCAAAATAGATCGATAAACTAAAAATAGTTAAAGTAAAAAAAATCAATTAATCGGTTTTAATAAGGGACAATGCAAAACATAACCTAAAAAATAGACTTCCTGAAAACATTTAGCATGCACGTGAATTCGTATTTAACAGCACGATAGCACACTTAGCGTAATAAACGATTGCGTTAATTCCTGATTGAAAGATTTTCTTGGTCGAAATAATTTGAGTTGTTTATTAATTCTGGGGTTTATCGAGGAAATTTAGGAAAGCCGGTTTAGTCGTGTCATTTGTTAATTCTTTTGTTTATTTCGGCCATCGTAACGCGTTCTCCTTGATAGGTGGTTTTAAAAGCTGTTCTAGTCTGGCCTATAAATCATGGATTTTTATGTACCTTTTGCCACAGGGGAAAAAGGGCCGAATGCCAGAAACGCATTTTACGATCGGACAATTTCCAGAGACCGGTCAGAACCGAATTTCGGTTGAATAATGAACAAGACGCGTGAACATGTGTTGAAAACGTGTATCGCATGTCTGGGTTAAAGAGGCCGACTTCCGACGTCCCGGAGGCGGGATCGATAGGCGCTGAATGAATCATAGCCTACTACCCTTCAATCCGGGTCTACGTGGGGGATCGCATGGATCACACACCATACTGTTTCTATATTTAAAAAGACCAAGCCGTCCTTTGAGCATTTGTGGACGTTAAGGCCAAGGTTAGGAATCCCGTCTTTCCGGAACAGCTGGGAACCTCGGGCCAGAACAATAATAAGGGTGTGATCGATCAAAAGAACTTAGTATAACTGCTACTAGTGACACTAGACGCTTTTCGTGATCTTTCGTGATGATCTCGCAAACATCTGGCCAATCATCGGATATTTCAAACTATTACATTACTACTATTAATTTATTATTATTTTAATTAATTATACTTTTTATCTAAGGTCTGCGTGGAGATGAAAAACTAGGCATATTGAGCCGAAGGTCGTGGGTTCGAATCCCGCTCGTGACCCTAGCTTTTTATCTCAACAAAGACCTTAGATAAAAAATGTAATTAATTAAAATAATTAATAGGTCAATAATGGTTACATATATGGTTTATAATTATTATTCCTCAACTTGTTCGTCTTGTATTAGGTCTACATTTCATCTCTTGACCAAGCATTACCATAAAACACTGAGTTCATCTCGCCATCTTATGCACTGTTTCAATTTATTTTATTTTAGAGAGGATACTATTGTTACTATCGTCTTCCATCTATTTCCAGTTGGTACCTGATAAGGGCCCAGTTCTACTAGACTACCTTTGCTGAACGTACGCCACCTGAGTCCTATCTTGAATGGTTGGAATATTTAACATGGGTCTCTATACTCGCTGCTTTCGATGTCACTCAAACGTATTTTAGTATTTTGCCTCCTTCAGTGGAAGCTTTGTTGTCTTGGCTAACCCTGCTTATAACCCTGGCCAACACCTAATCGATAGGCAAATAGAGGTAATAAACCCAAGCACACACATTAGACACAACATGGATGATATAGAGATAGTTTATAGTTTATTCAGCCTTTGGATTTTTTCCCCTATTAATCTCTTAACCCTCTCTCGAACATGAGGTGTTGTTCCATAACGATTTGGACTCATTAAAGAGCCAAGATTTAATGTATCTTACCCAAAATTGGGTATGGGACCGGAAGTGCTCATTCTGTCTTTACTCTTGGCCAGAATATCTGTTTGCTCATTACACCTGTGCCCTGAGTGCTCAGGACGATGGTGGTCATTTTAGTCTCTGACTCTCGCCAGCTACATGCAACGCAGACACCTTTTGCTTCACCACATTTCAGGTTAAAACTTTGAGTGCTCCTTGACTATCATAAAGTGCAGTTTTCGTCGAGTGAATTACAAACATTTTTTATTTCTGATTGAAAAATCGAAGGCTATATGAACAGGTTTATAGTAAGTTAATTCTTTGGATTTATTTTTCTATTTATCACTTTCATCTCGCATCCTTCAACTGTTGTTTTACCTACATAGTTAGGCGCGTTAAGGGTATATTTTGTAATACGTCTTTTATTTGTAGCAAATTCCAAACTATTTCCCACGTGAATTGCTAGACTTTCCGAAAAACCGTAGCATATCTGCCCACTTCAGTTCTCCTTCGATTTATTCATGCAGTACTTCTATGCCGTTTTGAGAAGTGAAATGTTCACATTAGTAGGAAGAGAGCTTAATGAGTGTGAGTGCTTTTCTTGAGGTGCCACAATGGCCTCCTGTCCAAATTAAAGCATGTCCTTCCAAATTCCCTCTACTTAATTTTCCGCTCTTATCTAACAGTGCGGTTTTTTCGGGTCCGACAAGGATCAAATTACTCCCAAATCTGAATGAGGATATCTGGCAATGGGATTTCGGCAGGGCAGTGTGCTCGGCCCAATCCTCTACATACTTTATTACAATTAATTAAGGTTTTTAGTTGAGATAAAAAAGTCAATGGCACGAGCGGGATTCGAACCCATGATCTTCGGCTAGATACGCCGCTGCTCTACCACTTGAGCTCTCGTGACCTCGATCCACTCGGACATCAGCTTTTGAATTTTCCTTCCTTTTTGCCATTTTTATTGTTATCTCAACTAAACACCTTAATTAATTGTAATATATTAATTGGTCAAGCGGACCACGAAATTAGTGAATATATACTTTACATTGCAGATGTTCCCACTACACATACCACCCTCCTTGCATCTTTTGTCGATGAAACAGCTATACTATCCTCGTACCTGGCGGAAGATGTACAGAGACATATTTCATAGGCAGATTGGAGTTGACAATGGAAAAAGAGATGAATAGACAGCAAGTGCGTCCTTGTCACATTTCCACTTGGTAACAAATCTCCTATTACAATATTTTATAAAAATGTTCCTATCCCCAAATCCTACTGCGTTGGATCTTAGGTTCCACTTGTACGCATGCTTAACATGGAATCAGCATACACGACTGAAACGACAAGGCCTAAACGGACGCTACGGTCTACTCTACAAACTTATAGGATGTCAATCTAAACTATCGACGAAAAACAAACGCTACTACAACCGATTTGGGCATACAGATAGAACAGGGGAACTGGTAAACATTCAGTCACTCAAATCTTTCAATTTAACGTTCTCAGATCAATATAAATACTCCGTATTATGTCCCACATGTCTCCACAACTCCAAAATTCCATTTACCCAAAAAATCGCCCAAACCTTGCCTAATAGAAACCATACACACAATCCCACAAAGAGTCTCAAGAGGAAATGGCCCCGCGATCTTTTTTTCTTTTGAGTAGGTAGTGAAGTTTTTTTGGTGAAGTAATGTGACTAATAGTGGTGACTAGCTCCCCTCAATTTATTTATTAAAGAATCCATTATATGTCTACGCATCCGCAAATTATATGTTGTAATTATAACATGTAACAAGATTGTCATAAAATATCAAATCCAATCTTTTTCCAAAGGGGACCAATCTCATCTTATGCCAACACAAAAGCAAACAATGCAACAATGAAGATGGCGAAATACCGAAACCTGACTGGCAAAACCTTGAGCGATACTTCGCTGAAATAATTGACGTATATTTTTCACCGTTTGAAGAATGTTCTACTTTCTCAATACAAACATCGAAGGCAGACTGGTACTGATTGTTATTTATTATATTCTCCATACAATCATGGTATCAGTTTACTATCCTAACTCCTAACTAATCGTACTGTTTATTTTTCTGAGAAAGATGTGCCAGATCGAAATACTATTTCGTCGTCATGACATAACAAGCGAACCGTTGAAAGGGATTTGAAAGTTGGAAATAAGTCCCGAGGCCGAAAGCGTGCCCGGCAATGCCGTCGGGCCATTTAGACCGCAAGTGACTCTCCTGGTGCTTCAGCACCACTTGTGGCCCATTCGCCCACAAAAGGCTATTGTTCGTACTTTCTTCAATAACGGAGTGGCCCCGTTTTAGATGGACTTCGTCTAAGTGCCGATCGTTCGGCGGCCGAGCACGTTAACAATGCATATTCTCTTCGAGCGGAATACCGATCGATATTTTAATAATCTCCAGGAAAGTATGCACAATATAAATAGATTTAATAATTGAAAGCTCATTTTTGGTGTATAGGTGTAACAATTCGGAACATTAAAAAATTGTTTTCGGAAAATTTGTTTATTTGGTAGTTAGGATTATAGTGCAGTCTGAAAACTATAGGCATCGAATAGTTAACACGCCATATTTTAACTTTAATTGCTTAATTTGGTACTGACTTGCTATTGTTGTTGTTTTTCTAAGACATAAAGGGTAATAAAAAGCAAAAAAGAAAATTTTGCTTCAACAATGCAGTGCATAAAACAAACTTTGGACGTTAAGTACACGAAGTAAGTCCCGGGCAATCCTCCCTTAACGCGATAAATCAAAAGAAGTTCCTCTCGCTTAGTCCGACTTATCAACACTTGCCAGGAAATAAAGGATAATTTACGACTTAACGCCACTTAAAATCTGTTAAATATATGATATTTTGTGCGGTGAGTCGAATTTAGAAAGGAATCTTTTGTGCCTATTTCGTGGGAGTTTTCGTTATCGTCAGTGAGGAGAAAGTGCGAACGTCAACGATGACATCATGACCGATACTGCAAATGATAAGAGAACTTGGCATTGCATTTTTCTGTCTGTTTATCTCTTCTTTGGGCGTTATTACAAATGTAAATAGTAGTATTTCCTGAAAAATATATCCAAAAATATCTCCGAGATGTAGATGAAATGAAATTGGCCTACGATAAGTCACCGACGTTATTTGAGCAAGGCAAATACTTACCAGCATAAATCATAAATTTAAACGGTTTAATTTATAATATTGTTATTGTGTGCACGTTTTTACATCTTTGTATATATGGGGCTAATTTCTTCCCAATTTTAATTAAATAAAGGCGGCGAGGTCTTAAAATAATTGCTTCATTGTTATAATTATACAGGTCTTCGGGTATGAATTATGAGAAAGTTGGATGTGGCACACGAAAGTGAGATTTGTCATGTATAACAGACGCTATAAACACGAAATATGAAACCGCGCACGTTCTTCACAAGGCACACATTCATTTTACACATATGACACTGCATAGCGCAATTAAGTGTCGTCGGCAACCGAAAACACACAACGAAAGTCCCGAGAATTTCTTAAGTATCCGTAAGATGTAAGAAAACACCCAAATGAACGTTCTAGGTGGTAGGTATGGTTTCAGCATCCGTCGATACGGTCTGAAGTACAGTGACTGATATATTGCGGCCCCTCAGCCAAGAATGGAATTCAGGTCATGAATGATCGGGTTTCATCTGTATTTTACATGCCTATCAATTCTTCCCATAACTTTCGATCTCTCAATATCCCATTTTGGAACTTTATGAGCATCGCTACTGGAAAATTCAGTTAATAAGTTCAATGGGTTACAAATTTACACGTTCTTTTTTTTATTATTGTACCAAAACATTATATGCAGGAAAAATATACCACATATTAAGAAAATATTGCCAGGAAAGAAAAATACAAGAAAAACATCTGATAATAGAATCATTAAAAAAACTTCTGCCTTACAAGATGGAAATTAATAAAGACATCTGTTGTGAAGATGTTTTTAATGACGTTTGACGTTGGTTGTTGCAGAGGGTAATTTCCTTTATAAGTGGTTTAGGGTGGGATTGTCTTAAGTTATCAAATATAACTTGAATTATAGCATGGACATAGGTGGCAAATCTCAATGAATGGTTCGCCAAAAAGGATTCGGTTTTATACTGTGGTGATTATCTTTGGTTTACTCATTCTACAAATTATAATGTGACAAACTATATAAGGTCTAAACAGGCTTAAAGCATGATCTCTGACGTCTTCTCATCACTAATGGAGCAAGCAATGACTAGCACAAGCGTAAAAGCAGGTTTTTTAAAACTAAGGTCGAGTTGGCTGTGTTTTGACCCACCGGTGATACTTCAATATAATACTAATTTTAAATTAATTATACTTTTTATATATGGTCTTGGTTGAAATGAAAAAGCTAGAGTCACGAGCAGGATTCGAACCCAACTAGCCCCGGTATTCGGCTCCTTCTCAACCTTCAGCTGTTCGAATTTTCCCTCTTTTTGCCATTTTCAAATGTCGTGTAATCAGTTTCAAATGTTCAATGTCAGTAATCCGTTTATGTTTTAGTGGTCAATTGACCAAGTTACTACTTTCAATTAATTATTCTTTTTAAGAAAGGTCTTGGTTGAGTTAGCTCAAGTGGAGACGTACTTGAGCTACGTGATTTCTGACACAGCGGCTTATTGAGCAGAAGGTCGGAGGTTCGAATCCTGCTCACGACACTAGATTTTCATCTCAATAAAAACTGTAGATAAAAAGTATAATTAATGAAATTAATTAATACATTTATGTTTTAGTGGTCAAGTCACTTCTTTCAATTAATTATTCTTTTTATGTAAGGTCTTGATTGAGATAAAAAAAGTCAGTGTCCACTTGAGCTATCGTGACTTCGATCCTCTCGGACACCATCTCTCCATCTCAACCGACCACAGTTCGAATCTTCTCTTTTTTTGCCATTTTCAAATGTGTAATCAGTTTCAAATGTTCAATGTCAATAATCCATTTATGTTTTAGTGGTCAATTGACCAAGTTACCTCTTTCAATTAATTTTTATGCAAGGTATTGGTTGAGATAGCTCAAGTAGAGAGCAGGGGCGTATTTAGACGAAGGTCATGCGTTCGAATCCCGCTCATGACACTGACTTTTTTATCTCAACCAAGACCTTACATAAAAAGAATGGTTAATTAATACAGTCAATTATGATTACTGAATTTATATGCAATGCACTGACCTGGCAGATCGTCAGACACAATTAGAGAATTTTTAGGAATATGAGGACGCAAGCAATTTCAACAATGCTTCTGCCTAGTACAGAGAATTATTTTGTATCGGAATATCAACGCTGTGTCATTTAATTCATGATAAATATTTTTGTATCTAAACGAACAAATATAATATAGATTGATATTGGTTAAAAAAACAAAACTACAATAGATTTACAAGTGTAAGTTTGATGATCCACTCGAAAGGGTTTTGTTTATTGTTATTCGATGTGCGTGACGATCCCAATGTGGTCGATACGTTAATGATAATTGTAAATTTAGGGCGTTCTACATCACGGCTCGATTTTCCTGTGGACGATGTTTAATCGGAAATTCTCGTTAGGTGGTATTTTCAAACATGAACAGGATCAATTTGGACAGATCTGAAATTCCGTCTAACAGCCCTTTCGCTTTGAACAACGGAACAATTAACGACTAATCCAACTTGGAATTAATCAATTAAACGGACAAAGGTGGAATAATTCAGCCTGTTAACAACCCGATTCTTACTAATCCAGTGTTACTTTCATAATTAACTGTAATTTATTTGGCTCCAGGCCTACTCAAATGAATATACGTGGATTATACTATCATTAATGAAATTGTACTTTACAGGAGAATAAATAGAACATTGCATCTAATCCTAATATATTTTACAACTTATTTGGCAATAAATTTATTTAATGTGATTAGTTAATATCTTCAGCATTGCAATAAGTGCTTCAGAAATACCTATACTGAGGCGAATATGTCACTAAATTCTTTGCGCTTTGACATCTGATTTTTTATTAATCAAAATCCTTGTGTTTTGACTTTTTACTTCAAAAAGGCTGAACATAATTTACAACTAAATAAACTCAAAATGTGCGTAGTAAAATTATTGCATAAATAATATTAATTTGGTAAATTTATTTAACTATATTTTAGAAGTCCAGCCGAAAAACTTATTCAATTTTTCTCCTATTTCTGAGTTGATATGTCGCTGGTAATTATGACGTTGTGTTCATTCTACTTTTAATTTGAAGCATCAGTTGACATACAGCCATGACGTGCATGCTTCTAAGGCTTTTCGTTCTACTTCGTACTCTGCCATGCAACGTTGGCTTAGAGCTTCACTAAGCCTGCAGATGTTCTTGAAAAGTAAATAATCATGAAATGACCACAATCCGAACATGGAATTCTTCGAATGAACAAACTTTGTGAGGACTTTGTACCGGGTCGCTGAACCGCTAACGACCCTCTGCATCATTGACAACGAATGCCGTCGATAAAAAAGATATAAAAGAAAAAAAAAGGAAAAAATACTTTTGGGACTTCCCAACACTTTCTTACACGATTTTTTCCAATCGAATGTGAAAAATTAGACCGGTTACGGTACAATCGCTTTGGTAGGATATTTCTCACACCAAAGGAGTCCGCGAAAACACACCAAACAAAGTGCTTAGCTTTATAAGGAAAAGCTCATTGTCCAAGGTATAGTTATAGGAGTTCAACAATAGATCTGCTTAGGTCGCAGTGAAAGAAAGGATTGTCATCAAACCACCCAAACCCTCCAAAGAGTAACCAGCTTTTTTGTTGTGGCAAAACTGTAAACTTAAACTTGGTTATAGAAAGAATAGAAATGTTGCAACGTGTCTAACAGTATTTACTTCGTTTACAGGACGACAGAAATCTCTCACGATTATTCTCTCGCAACAGTATGGGAGTGTGAGTTGTTTTTGTAGAATAATGGTAACGAATTAATCGCAGTGGTAACTACTGTACTAACGTGCCGGGTGTCGGAGTGTTTTGATAACGTGCTATCATAAAAGTGTGAGTGTCGTTGTTGCATGTGATAATGACTACGAAAGTAGCTGTGACTATCGCGTTAGCTACTCTCAACTATCAAAACCGACAATCCTCTCATGACTCATCAAGAAGGTTACAGGACAATAGTTCTTGCATTAATCTCTCGACAGCCACTCTCACAACACTATCGTCGTGTAGTAAATGGGGCTTAAGTTAAGTGAATCCTGTGAAACGGGAGGGCTTGACGTATAACTAGCCATTGGGTGTCGGTCTCCAAAATAGATGGACAGCGATCGATAACGGCCAAATTTCATGTTGGCATGAAGAGACATGCCACACGGAGAGACCAGGCATACTCCTTGAAATTTTAATTGATGATAATTTGAAAAAGAAGTATTGTAAAGAGGTTTGACTCCTCGTCAGAGACACCCAACGGGTACATTAATCTTTCTTGGATTACAGGTTTTTCGTTTACTTTTTTTTGATACATTTGTATACCGGCATGAACAATATTTTGATTACAAATTCAAAAACACCTGTGCCACCAACACCTCTGCTTTTTTGCACTTTATTTTCGATGTACAGCGACTGTACAGTTGCGATATTAATATAAACGTTTGATAGTGGGGTAGCTTATTTCATTTTGCACGATGTCAGTCCAATCACTGCCTTACAAAAGTACAAAAGTTCCTTGTTGTGACTGATGATGGCGATAAATATATGAGTGAAATATTAGAAATAAGCGAGTACAGATTGACCCCATAAAGTAATCAGTGTCTATTAATACTGCTACCAACCAGCGATCCCGACTTTAAGGCAAAATTTGTTTATTCATGGAACACATCAACCAAGCAGAAAGGCTCTCGCAAGCTTGGATTATCTGTTTAATAAAAACAGCAACAGATTGACGCTAAAAATACAAGTACTTTGATAATCATTTTAAAATGAAGCAACAGTGAAAGTGAACTTTGCTTAATTGTGTATGGCTATATTGTATACACGATGATTATTCGGACATCGTGAAATGCGGCCTGGTGTGACGTAGGTTTGAGAAAAACATTTTCTTAATCGTACCAACGTTTCGATCGTTATTGAGGTCATCTTCAGGGCCTGGGATTTACAAACATAACATATATTTT
The DNA here is from genome assembly GCF_000648675.2 of Cimex lectularius. Taxonomy (NCBI): domain Eukaryota; kingdom Metazoa; phylum Arthropoda; class Insecta; order Hemiptera; family Cimicidae; genus Cimex; species Cimex lectularius. Next base: position 1,370,687 of record NW_019392662.1, read on the forward strand.
TTTATATTCAAAGTATTTGTACTGCAGAAAACAAACACTTTGAGTGAGTACAAATACTTTGATTGAATATACAAAATATTTTTTGCATTGTAAAAATTCATTTCTTTTCCACATCCTACATGTATTTGTTAAATTTAAACAATGTTTGTAAATTCCAGGCCCTGAAGATGATCTCAATAAAGATCGAAAAGTTGGCACGACAAAGAAAGCATTTTTAAAACCTACTTCACACCAGACCGCATCTCACGATCTCCGAATAATCATTGACTAACGGTCACAAAACACCACACGATGTTTACCATTACTGTGTTATAAACAAATGTCATTTTTTCAATATTATGGTGATTAATATTTGATAATTTAATTTAGGTTTTTGACATTTGAGATATTTGAAATTAAAAATAAGTACTTAAAAGGGTTCTTTCCAAATGTAATACATCCACGCGCTGGAATGTTGGGGTTGATTGATAATCTCCCACCTTCAATGAATTTTATACGTTTCTTTTGGTAGCTGGTATGATAGTTTGGTCAGGTCCGTTACTTTTAGTTCAGAATTTCGAAAGAAATGGAGAGTTCGATAGTTCTTTGTTCAACAAAAGAAAAATAATATTCCCAAGCGTTTTCAAATAGAATAAAAGCTGACGGGTACGAAGATATATGAAAGCACTTGCGGCCACGGTTACGCCTTGGGCGGCACGAGGCCCCCCCACTTCTGATCTATTGCCATGGTCATTTTGGGGGGAACCGATTTGGAAAACCATAAATTCCGGTTTACGCAAGCGCTCACGTAGATCAGCTTCAAAAAAGAAGAAGAATCTAACGTTCCGATATTTCAGGGTGTCGATTAAACCACTCGCGAAAATTACGTTTTGATATTCCAGGTGTAAGATAACATTAGGCATCGGGACTATCTGTCAAGAGGAGATTAGGAGCGCTCGGTCGGAGCCAAAATGTGCCTCTACGCTTTTGGCTTTTATGTATTATCTTCCCTGACAAATTTTATTCAACCTACCTCTCTTTCAACGTGTTACGAATAGTACTTGAAAACAATAATCCCAATGTGAACTTTCTTAACCTCTTGATCCACGCAAGGCTTCCCAAACTTTGGTCCGACTCTAACTAGGAAGGGGTCCGCGGCGAACTTCGAAAAAAATTAATAATTACAAATACAAATTAGTTAGAATAAATAAAATTACAAAAACTGATAATGAGTACAGAAAATGAGTTTTTTATTTTTATTTATTCATTCTATGTTTACTTTTGGGCACGTAAGCAAAATAGGTAAGGTAAGTGAGATGGGCGGGACCAGGCTGGACGGTTGTTCGGTTTCCTACAAATTTCATTGTTGATACTGGATCCAGCATGCGCAAATTCTACAAGTCTCCGAATAGGTGCAGGCCAAATAGCCGGTGGATATGGAATATCTAATAAGTGTTAGGGCGACGACAGCTACTTAGATTTGGGATTTACAGAGACTGATGAGTGTAAAGCTCAGTGTGCGATTTGCACGAAAGTTCTTCGAAACAGATCAATGGTTCCAGTTAAATACTGATTTTTGCAGGAGGAAGCGCACCGATCTGGCTGCTTCTCAAACCTTCATTAAATTTCATACAACAACTGATAAGGAAAACTTGCTAAAAGCGTCTTCTGGATAAGCTATCGAGTTGCACAGGCAGATAAAGCTCATACCATCGCTGAAATGTGGTGAAAGCGTGTGTTAAAGATATTGAATCTTGCATGCTTGACGAAAAAAACATTAAAACTTTATGTTTGGCGCTTTTATGTTTGATGTTTCGATGAAGATCTTCCCTTGAGCAAACCACTTCCTGCCAATGCAACAGATGCCGAAATATTCCGTTTGTTTACGATTTGTTTACAACTAACGAAATTCCTTGGTCTAATTGCATTGACGTGTGGACAGATGGTGCAAAAGCAATGACTGGCCAAACGATGAAGTGATTACTAAAATAAAAAATAAATCAAAGGATTGCAGCAGCAGTTATTGTGTTATTCCATTTGACTCTATGAGAATCTGATTTCTATCTATACACCCACAAAAACAAATCCCCGAAACTGCCTAAAAGCTGAACCCATCATCCGTCTCCAGCTATCAAAAATTAAATCGAACAAATCCAAATTGGGCAGTTTAAAACATCCTCACTCTTCCCATTAATTCATTAATCATCAATGTTCAAATTATTACTTTTGAATTTGGCTCGAGTTTACCTACCTATTGGTTCCGTTCTGTACAATTTGAATTTTGTGTACAGGATTTTGTAAATAAAGTTAATTATGTCAATCTACGTTTGTTTTCATAGTTATATCCCCCTCCATCACCTAATTAAGAAGGTATAAAACGTTAATTTACTATACACTATAAGTTTATATCTAATTTTAAATACCTGAATGAGAGGGTTCCGCCCTGGATTTTGCTGTGTGAAAAGAGTTCGCTGGCTTAAAAGTTTGGGAAGCCCTGCAATAACGTTTCATAGTTGTCAAACTATTGTTGTACTGTAACGAAAATCATGATCGGACTGATTCATAATACAGAGGTTCTACGATGGCCAAAAGTTGCCCAGTAGCCTCCTCCGGAATGGAAATGATCTCCGAAATTCCATTCCTATGATTCATACCAGCATCATTAAGCTGCAACCGCCTATCTTTGACGAATGTCTCTGCTTTGCCCTGCGTACGCCGTTCTTCCACTTGTGCAGATGGCCACTTTTTCTGGGTCCTTTACCAACTGATTTATAATATTAGTAAAACAAATTGGCGAAACAAGATTATTTTGAAAAGTCTTATTTTAACGCAAATCAAAACTATAGCATAGAATTCGACTACCAAATTACTCAGTGGAAGATTTGTTTTGTAGACAAACAGACCCGTTTTCTCAAAAATTTGGTTTTGAAAGAAATGTTTATAAACTTGTACATTTGGTCATAATTTCCTTTGTTTATTAATAGAGAAATTAACGTGTTTGCTCAAAGTTATAGGTTTTGCAGGTTGATAGCGATTGCCTGGGCCGATTTTTAGCTTTCAGTGAAACTTTAGCATAGCTATTAACAGACTCGTTAGAATTGCAACCATTTCAATTCCCCTGTCTTCCGATCATTAGGATGGAATAAAGGGAAAGTTTGGCTTTTTGCCTTTTCTCTTCGCCGCCCTAACAAGCACAGGGCGTGGCAAGCAGAAAGCAAAGCTGGGGCCGAAACGGAGAAATAGAACGGGCCCGATTTTTTCCCTTATCTATGCCAATTTATGAGAGGTACATCATCGATTCCGGTCCTTCCACCGACTCAGAGTCCTCCTGGGGAAAGAAGTTATAACAAGGTTTCTTTTTCCTTTCTTTCGATAAGTTGCAATTTTTTAAAAACTCGTTAATTCGATTCCTTAAGAAATATAAAAGGTTTTTTATGATATTATAATGTTAGTTAATGAAACTTTACACTGTGTTTTGCACTGACTAAACAATGGAAATCTCATTAAACTTCTTCTTTTCTCGGGTCATGACTGTAAGTTCTAGCTTTCGTGTTCGATATAAACACCGATATAAAATTCATATTTTCATATGGTTATGAAGGGGGAAAACTTTAAGGTTAGTTATTCATTATTTTTCATTAAAATGTTCGTCATCTAAAATGAAACACAAAATCCACGAGTACAAGTTCTAATCTACGTAGTAGCTTCGAGTCAATTTCGCCAGCTTTTCTGTGTTTCAAAGATATCTTTTAAAACTTCCTTCAAAAAAGTCCAAAGTGAGATAGTTTGTTGGAGCCAGCTAGAACGGGCAGACTCTAACATAATGTCCAGAGAATTTAAAATTACCTGACATTTGTCGTTCTACGTTTTATTAACAGTAAAGACTTTAGTTGGAATTTATATTATTTATTTTATTTGTTTCAAGTTTTTTATCATTTATGTTTTCTGGTTTAATTATGTTCTTTTAAAGCTAACAATTGGAACCAATGAAATATTTAGTAATTTGCTACTTATGTGTGAATTAATTCATTGATTAGTTAACATTTTTCGATTATTCATACCTACATACGTCGGGCTGGAGGGCTACGAACATGCAGACGAGGCAGCGAAAGGTCCTGAACCACCGCGATCCGGCCCAGTAACGCTGTGCGAGCAGTAAACAATGTGGTAAGAGAGCGTTGGCAGCATCAGTGGTCAGGTTCGTCCCAGAAGCTCTCGCGAATCAAGAGCACGATGGTCTTCTGAGAATCTGAACCGGAAAGAAGGAACGAGCTAACCCAATTGAGGATAGGCCATACCCGACTGTCAGTCGTTCCCAAATTCTCGGTCGTCCTTAAAAGGACAATGAGGATCTTTAGCGTCCGTAACTGGCGCATGGCCTTACCACGTTTGCTTCTCAAGATTAGAGATGACGCACCTCCGCTCACGACTGAATGTGTGTTACAACCGCAAGTGTTGGTACAGAAGCTGTCCCAGCCTAGAGGGGCCAAGACGAACCTCCCTCCCCGCTTGCCCATTCCGAATGGTCGGGTCCGCATTGTGCGTCAGACCGTATGCCGCGCGTAAAGGGCTACCAAGGCCGAAATACAGCAGCCTGGTCTCCCACGCACTCCCTAGATAGAGAAGGCCACTCTATCTCCCACAGGATTGGGGCTCCTCCAGCGTAACAACTTCCGGATCCATCCCGGCCGCGGTTATTTTAAAGTGCAATTGCTAACCACCACCTAGAGGAGACTGCCTTCAGTAAAGGACGCCATTCGTGGCATCAACGTCCACTATCCGTTCCCATCCACCACTTCTCACGCATTCGAGGGACTCCGGCAGCGTCGTCTGAGCGTCCTCAACTCAATACGGACTGATACACGGAAACTTGATTTGGGTCAAAACCCGCGCAGGCGTCTTGTTTGAACAGAAAGGTGCTCAGTGAGTCACATCTGATAAAGGTGCCAACCTTTGCTTACTGAGGGCGAGTAGCCATGACGGCTGACAAGATGGTACTCAGTCGGGCGGGTAAATGTTGCGTCCCCGGTCTTCTTAAGGGAAACGGGGGTGTTTTATCACACATGAATTGTATATAATGTGAGGTGTGGGCGAATAAATAGTAATTATGTGTATATATGTACATTGATATCAATTACATGTGTATGTACTTGTAATTCGTTAAATTGTCTGTGTAATGAGGGTCGATAGCGGAAATCGAGTACCATATCAGCAATAACAGTGGACAATAAAATAATCATACTTATATATCCCCAGACCTTGTGAGAAATAACCTGTTGAAGTCCAAACAGGTAAACTACTTCCGCTTTGCGTGTTATTTTTCGCAATTTCCCACCTTAAAACAACTTACTCAGCAGACGGTCGGAGGGCGAGAATAATCAGATCTGACGACCTGTAAGGGGGCAAGTTCAAAGAAACAAGTTGCAACTCAGTTAAAGTTGTTTTAACGCAAAGCAGGGGCGATTGGGCCTCCAACTTGCAAGCCTGGAGAAAGGAATGAACAATAAACACCCGTAATAAAATTACAACTTTACGTTTGTGGGCCAATTCTACTTGGAGATTGAATGAAACTAATTCGATTTTCAATTGAATTTGATGGTTTTAAACTTTAATTATAATTCACTAGTTTTGGGGGTCCGCTTGACCAATTAATATATTTCATTTTATGATGGGAAGTTAGTGACCGAGTGGATCGAGGTCACGATAGCTCAAGTGGTAGAGCAGCGGCGTATCTAGCCGAAGATCGTGGGTTCGAATCCCGTTCGTGCCACTGACTTTTCTATCCCAACAAAAAGCCTTAATAAATTAATTATAATAATAACTCATTTTAGGGTAGAAAAATACCATACCAGGTGAGATTAGATAGATAAAAGTTTACAAAAATCAAAAGGCATTGACAGTAAAATAGGACTTTTTGTTCGAAAAACCTAATCGAATTTTTTTAAGGATACTCCAGCAAAAGACCATGATGAATTTTTATATTGATAAAAAAAAATTCATTTTTGGGTTGGATTCGCTGGGGACAATTTTTTTCTCGCATATGTCCGGTGTTCATCTTAAAAATTAATGATTCCTTTAGATTTAATTTAAATTCAACGATTCCCAAACGGTTGGAAAGATTAATTTCTCTACTTCTGTTATGTAAACAACTGTTTAAACGAGAAAGGGAAAAATTATTTCTTTTTTTACGAGGGTTCGCAACAGCAGAGGTCATATAAACCCTCAGGGTGCCGGTGTTTTTGAAAAAAAGCCCATTTGTAAGAATGTCGGGTTCGAATGCAGGGCCGCTGGATTCGAACCCGGGACCTTTACCTTACAGTGATGAGCGCCGTGTCAAAGACTAAACCTTGCGGCCACCGACGCCCCCCGGAAAAATTATTAAATTAGCAAAACATCCTTCATACGTTTTATTTTTTATCTCCGCTTATAATTTATTGACGTAGACCATATTTGTGCCATTACGAGCAGTTTATAGATCTTTAAACTTCCACTAAGTTTTATGTGGATCAGCGGATTCATTTTAAAGTTACTACAATTTGTTTTGTTTTCTCAAAAAAATAAAAAAGTGGAGGTATACCACGTGTCTACTATTTTTATTTTTTATTCTCCGTAGGCTCCCCATGTTAACTATATCTAATATGCTAACATAATATTATAACCTACAAAGTGTGTAAAAATCAAACCTGTTTCATTGTTATAAGTGAAATTTAATTCATTTATACTTAATTATAAATTTCTATACAACCGAAATCACCAAAACTCCTTACTTAATATACTTCAGTTTTATTACAGATTTTGCTAGTTAGATAGAAATTGTCAGACTTACAACTTTACCACCAGGATGAAAGAATGCTCTCAACTTACCTAAAACAAAACGGTGTTCATGTTAAAACATACAATTATTAAACATTTCTTATTTTTAAATACATTAAATAAATTAACATAACGAAATTATTTTTGCGAATTTAACTATTTTATATTTGTATTATAATATCGGATAAAATCATACATTTTGATAATCTTCTATCAGATTCGGGCCGGTTTAGACTGCAAGGCAGGTTTCTGGATTTCGCTATATTCAGAGGTTATCTGGTCATTACAAATAAGGAGATATAAGCACAACAAGATGATCGTACTACAAATGGTGAATAACTAGTAAGGAGGGAACGTTTTAGGTGAATGCAATCTGAATTCCGGTTTTCTTTTATATCCTATAAAATGTAAAGGTCTTCAACATGCATTAAATACGCAAATCAGAGTTCATTTAAAGGTTAAAGGTTAAAACGAGTCGGCCTTTTGACCTTACGCACCGCGACAGTTCAACTCTTACCAGGTCTTTAATAGCTCCCGTGTATATCCTTCAAGCTTTTCCTCTCCCCCGAGAGCAATTTCAATTTACATACGCCACAACAAGGAAGATATTCAACTGTTTCTTCTTCCACCACAAGGTTGATTTTTTTAATCAGAGGAATCGATACCTCGATGCCTCCGAAGTCTGCTGTATCCAGACAACAGTACTACCATTCTAATACTAACAAGTTAATGTATTTGTTAAATGTAAACAATGTTTGTAAATCCCAGGCCCTGAAGATGATCTCAATAAAGATCGAAACGTCGGCACGATAAAGAAAATGTTTTTCTGAAACCTACATCACCAGACCACATCTCAAGATTTCTGAATAACTAACAAGTTAGGTTTAGTAGTTTTGCTATTAACTTCTGCAATCGTTATTTACTGAACTTAAGAATTTCATTAGCTCAATATTACAAAAAAGACTTAAATTCTATGTAAAGTACGTCTATAAAAAGTAGCAGAAAATACAATTAAGAGAAAGACTAATAATAAGAATGAATGGACACGTGTTTTTGGGGAAAACCTTGCTTACGTGTCCAGCTTATAGCTAAAGGTCGAGGTGTGTCACAATTGGTCGAGGAGTGCCAGGCCTTGAACCCTTACAGGGAGCGAGTAAGCATCGGACATGAAGTCGATCCTTGAGCATGAAAGTAGGTTTTTGATGCCGTCCCGAGTTTTACCGAAAACGGAGGTGTCTTTTTTTTCTTACAGCCCCAAAATTAATGGTTTTCTTTTGATGTAGGTTTAGAAAAACATTTTCTTTATTGCGCCAACGTTTCGATCTTTATTTAGATCATCTTCAGGGCCTGTGATTTACAATCATTGTTTGGATTATACAGATACATGTGAGATGTGAAAATGAATTTATACAATGATGTACGCAATATAGAAATTTTAGGTTTATTCAAAGTATTTGTACTCACTCAAAGTGTGGTTTTCTCCGTATTAAAAAAAAATTGTTCATGGAATCCCATGTTGTTCTTCGCTCTTCTCGTGCAGACGTTTGTAGTATTTAGTGACCGTTAATTAATGATTGTTTGGAGATCGTGCGACACATTTTTGAGTGAGTACAAATACTTTGAATAACCAAAAATTTCTACATTGTGTATATCATTGTATAAATTTATTTTTACATCTTACATTTATTTTTATAATCCCAACAATGTTCGTAACTCACAGGCCCTGAAGATGATCTAAATAAAAATCGAAACGTTGCCACCATAAAGAAAATGTTTTTATAAACCTACATCATACAAGAACACATCTCACGTTCTCCAAATAATAAATTGATTAGTATTGTTTGAATTATGAAAATATTTATTACATTGTAAAATTTCTAGGCGTTTTATTATCTCAGAAGAAGAGTCAATAGAAAGCTCGATAGGAAATTTAAAAATCAACCGACTTTATTTTCTTAGATGTATTTTTTTCGGTTTTCTTCTATTAGTACTTTTTTATTTTAATTTATTTTTCATTATTTATGCAAACCAAATCTCTAATAATTTCTCAATTATCTGTATATTTGAAGTCAATTTATAAGTAACTGATCTTCAGAAGAAACTCTAGGAAAATTAAGGTATTGGTAACATCCCACCATCTGATTGTAGGACCCTTTTAAAACTAGACTTTTTAGTTTCGCCTATATATCTCCAGGCGAAATAAACAAGTCGGGTCAATTTTTCATCCGTTCCCCAGGGGTAAATTCTGCACGTGGATTTACGTGTGTCCTTGTGCCTGAGAGCGGGTATTGATCTGCCGGGCGGCTCCCAAGGTCCACCATCCGTTGACGCCCCTTCATTCATGCCGTTCTACAACCCCTTCTTGATTAACACTCTTTGAAACGGATACTTTTGTACTTTCTCGGACTAGTTTTCCCGACGACCTTTTCCTACTTTGTCTGACACCCGGGGTTTCTCGGGTACCTGTATTACGAAAGGGTAAATTAAATAACATTTATTTCCATGGGAAATCCTTTATTTGAATAAAAGTCCATGTTTACTCTAGTGTATGTACATGTAAATATAACTAGTTGAAGATTAAGTTTGAAAAGTCTAATGTCAAAGATGATTTTTCCTATTTTTATGTCACGCCAATTGAACTATTGTCCGTACTGTTACTTGAATTTTACAGAGGATACTTTTTAAAGTATTATACTCAATTGTCTTATGAACAATTCTTGTCTGTTTTATACATAAAAGGTAAGAGTTTGTGAACTACACTTATAAATGAAAATCGTCAGGACAAATCAGACAATAACTCATGAAGCCTGGTAATGATGAATTTTTAATTATTTCAAATTTTAATATTGTTTTATACAGGGTTCACACACTCGTTAATCAATAGCCCCTATCCAAAATAATAAGACCAAGAATACATATTCATGAGACACAAAGCTGTTGCGGCAACGCCAATAACAACAAATCACCCATTTCCAGGTTATTAGAATTTCAAATAAGTAGGACCAAGTAGTATTTAACTCCGGTGCTGAACAAAGGATTAAATACAGCAATAGACTTATGAAGACAAGAATATTTAAGACGTATAAGGAAATATCGACAATTCTTGCCGAGCGTTTTGGTTTATTGCAAGAATTACTAGAAACTAAAGTAGACAGAATTGTTTTTGGAAATTTTGAGTGTACGTTTTGACGTTGGAAGTTGCTGTTTTGTCGTACTTTTTGCTGCACTGCATCATAGACTTCACAGTGTATTGTGAAACATCTTCAACTAATCTTCCTCTAGTTTAAAAAAAATCATTACTATAAGTCAAAACTACAGTAAAGAAATTCCTTTTATACAGGAAGACTACCCGCTGGACGTCGCGGTCGAGATGTTCAACCATTAGGAAAACATTCTACACAACCAAGACCTTACATAAAAAGAATAATTAATTTAAATAATTAATATGGTTAATTAAACCATGGATTAGTATATAGTAGGTAAAGAAGTAATCACGTCACTAACACCTACACGTGGCCACTTCATAAGTCGCTGAGAATCGAAACATGATTACACGACATTTGAAAAAATGGCAAACAGGTGGGAAAATTCGAAAGGTTGTAGTTGAGAATGGGGAGTTGGTATCCGAGTGGATCGAAGACACAAGTGGTTAGAGCAGCGGCGTATTGAGCCGAAGGTCGTGGGTTCGAATCGTGCTCGTGACACTAGCTTTTTCATCTCAACCAAGACCTTACATAAAAAGAATAGTTAATTGAAATTTGTACACATTATTCGCAATTAAAAATCTGTGGTCTACGAGGGGATTTTGCAAGCGTAACATTAGGAATCGGACACCATGGACCTCTGAATCTATATATCTGCACATTACAAATACCAAAATTCACGTACTTTTGATGTAGACCGGTTCGGTAAATTATAATCAAGTTAAGAAGAGGAACATTCAAAAACAAAATCATCATTTGTACCGTGTGAAAATCCTCTCTGCTCTAAATACAGGCGACATCTAATACAAACCCAAATCTCATTGATAGACGATAGGCTTTAAAAAGGATTAAGGATTAGTGAACGGTTTAATTGAGAAGAAATTCAAATGCGTGAGCCCGTCGATCCTGAGGTTTTTAATGCCTGGAAGAGGGCCCGAAGCCTAATCGATTTCGGGAGCGGACCCCCCCCCCCACGAGCTACCCCATTTCAAAAGTAATAAACCTCAACTGAACAAATTGTTTACAAAACTTTTTCCAGCATCTGAGGAAATAATTCCTAGCATTTAAGCAACTATCCGTTTTGGACGGGGTTGGAAGGGAGGAAGAATAATCCACACTCTCCCGAGGGTGAGATTACTCCGGCCCCACCCTCTTGTGGTCCTTTGCCTCGATATCCTTTCCCCCGCAGGCTTTTTCCCCCCTTTTGCATCAATTGAAGAAGTCATTTCCAGGTGAGGAAATACCCATAGAAAGCCACCTCGTGAATATTTTCACTTAGTACAAACGGGCTTCAATTGAAGAGAGAGCAGTCTTTTTGTCAGTTCTTTCTAAAATAGGTTTTCATATTCGTAAACGAAGAGAACAAGGTTTTTATGACAATTTTTTAGTTTAACAATGTAATAAAAATATTTGGAATCACATCCTAATTTAAAAAGAGACTGCTCACAATGTAACGAAGTAAAATGTTTTATCTACCTATCTGTAAAATCTGAAGAATATAGACATCCGGGAAGTATTCATGCAAACTGGGCTAACTTTGCTAAATGCGTTAAAGTCAAGAATCGATCATTTGTAAAGCATGTGTGATATTTTGGCACGGTTTAGGCCCCGCTATTCGTTCTGTCAATTACATTGGCGCGTCAGGTACATTGGCAGTTGTTGCTGCAATGCTTTTTCCCTGGTCATCTTGGCACTCTGTACTATGTCTCCACTTCGCAGTTCGCATTTGAAAATAATATGGGTGGTAGGTTCTACCTTCTCATTTCATAACGTACGAATTGGGTCAACGTTCAATTTACCCACGTTGGGAAAGTGATTTCTCAGATGCTATTGACCTCATCTGAGCTTTACGCTGTTTTGTTGTAGCCAAGTGTAGTATAGTTTTGTCGAAGGTTCTTGAATTATAGGTTTACTACGTTTCATATCTATTTTGTCACTTTGTTCTTTCTGAAAAGGAGAAGATTACCATGATTTCACTGTTACCCCAATTATAGATTCTGGGTTTACGGTTAGCCTGGTTGATCCTCCTCAGGCCAGCTTGCCTAACGTAACATAATCTTAACTTTATACGCCCAAGGTAGGTGTTTCATTGATAAATATAAATTTTGTCTTTGCAGCATTTAGGTTTTAAACCATGTTTATTACCTTTTTTGTGACACCTTGTCAAGTAGACTTTGTAGACTTTCGCTGTTTGCAATTAAAACTGTAACGTCTTCATATCGGATATTATTTATTGGGATTCAGCTTTAAACTCTTATCCTTCACCTTATCAAGATCTTTTCTGTAACCATTCCAGGGTATATGTTAAATAGTAGTGATGACATGATGCACCCCCGTTTCACTCTATCTTGATTTCTATGTCAAACGATGTGCTGCCCTCTATGCAAAATTTGTTCTTTCTGAAGAGGCGGAGAATACTCGTGACATACTTAATTTTATACATCCATTGTAGGTGTTTTATTGATAAACATAAGTTTTGTCTTTGCCGCATTTAGTTTTAAACCACGTTTATTATCTTTTTTGTGACACTTTATCAAGTAGGCTTTGTAGATTTTCACTGTTTGTAATTAAAACTGTACCGTCCGCATATCGGATATTATTTATTGGGGTTCAGCTTTACACTCTTATCCTACACCTTATCAAGATCTTTTCTGTAACCGTTTCCGAGGTATATGTTAAATAGTAGTGGCGGCATGATGCACCCCCGTCTCATACTATCTTGATTTCTATGTCATCCGATGTGCTGCCCTCTATGCAAAATTTGTTCTTTCTGAAAAGGCGGAGAATACTGTTTTTACTGTTACCCCAATTATAGGTTCTGGGTTTACGATTGGCCAGGTTCTTCCTCAGGCCAGCTTGCCTAACGTGACATAATCTTAACTTTATACGTCCAAGGTTTTAGTGATAAACATAAATTTTGTCTTTGCCGCATTTAGGTTTTAAATCATGTTTATTACCTTTTTTGTGACACCTTATCAAGTAGGCTTTGTAGACTTTCGGTGTTTGCAATTAAAACTGTATCGTCTGCATATCGGATATTATTTATTGGGGTTCAGCTTTACACCCTGCTTCACCTTATCAAGATTTTTTCTGTAACCGGTTCCGAGGTGTATGTTAAATAGTAGTGGCGGCATAATGCACCCCTTCTAACCCTATCTTGATTTCTATGCCATCCGATGTGCTACCTTTTATGCTAACATTTTCTTTTTGCGTCCTGTAAAGATTTGCGATAATGTGTGTAATGCATAATATAGTGTGTCATTCTTGCAGAGCTTACTAACTTGAGGACATACAATGGGCTGCACTATAATTTCATATTCCAAATTACCGTTATAGGAAGTGCCTAGGCAATTAATAACTATTTATAAGAAATAAAAATTCTTAATTTTTTCCGTAAAAATAGGTATTCATTTTGTTCAGACTGATTTGCATATAACATTTGCGTGTTAAACTCAAATCACTTTGAAATTTTGCGCATCGTCTAAGTCGTCGTCTGCCAGTTTGCCAATGAACACGTCATGCCATTTGTTAACGGAAATAGACGGAAAGAAGTTAATTTTTTTTGTAGGAAGTTTTCTAACAGTTGGGAAAAAACGAGGTTTAGCACTGCGTTGCTGGCTTATCACAATCAATATTTCGTGTCAACAAGAGCAGATGCTATCAGTGGCCAAACACGGATAACTACATTAGCCCAGAGAAAATATATCAGCTGTAACCACGAAATTAGATTAACTCCGAAATTGTGACAAGAACGGATAAGAGACCAGGCCGGGTAACATTTGACTTTATCTACCCCGATTAATTCGCCGGTGACAGGAATCTTGTTTAGTAAACGGGTCAGAAAAATTAGGAAATAAAGAGTCTTTCCAACTTTCATCTAGTCCATATTGTCCCAGAATTTATTCCCAATCAATGCTTCCAACATGGCCAGCTTTCAGCATACGTTACCAAAGAAATAGTTATTTATTTACAAAATCACTTTGTCGTTAGAAATTAATGGCCTCGCGGTTTTGCATAAATTAGGTAAGTTTAAAGTAGTTTGATTGTAAGAGGCGACCTTCCCTTGCTGGCACCCTTTGGTAGTTAATATAGCTACGATTAGTAAAGCCATCTGGCAACTAATTAGGAAACACGTCTCCTTAACACTGACTTAATCGCTGAAACCCCCTTTGAGCCTTTTAAGAAGGTTTAAGGGAACGTTGTCTTAAAAACATGTTGCCAAATCGGAGAAGGGCGTTTTAAACACTAGTATTAACACATCTATTTAGCTTTTTTAAACCATTTAGATACAGGAGTTTGTTTTACAATGATATCTGTGATTAAGTAGTAGATAGAAAAGAGTCCCATGCTTTTATCCTCCATATTTTATATTCTCCATACTTTTTCATATGGAGACTTGCTAATATGCTCTCTTTTGGCGTAAGAGTGGAGGTAGATAAGTTCAAATATACCCTGACACAAAAAAACCAGTCCTACCTGCTCTGCTACTGAACTTCAGGATATTAGTTAGTTGATCGATTTTTTATCCAAGTTTATGAACATATTGAGAACTACTCCGTTCTATTATCATCGAGTCTTTTGCGTTGTCAATTTGACAATTCAGGATGCAAACTGTCCTGAGGTAGGATGAAATATTATCTTGTCGTTAAGGTTATCAATGGATTCGTAGACAATTCGAAATCATTCCTGAAGAATTGCTTACTCTTTTCGTTCATGCTAGAATGCGTCCTTTGTCTTTACAATCCTTGAAAAATCATGATAAGATTATGAGATTAGGTTCGTGTGGGGTAGCGAAAAAGCCTTCCGCACTGTGTTCATCAAAATAGGACGTTTTGACAGGAAAAGTGTGCACATTTATGGTCCTTGTTATTATTTTTAATATTATTGTTGCTTTTCGTGCAGTATGAATGGCTTGTCCTGATTGATTGGATGAATGCAGTACCTTTTTCCTTATCTTTTAGCTCTCCTTGTGGAAATCCCAACCGTGCCTCTTCTGTCTACAGCAGTTTTGATATAAATAGTCTGGCAACTACCCTGTTTATCTGGGACCTAAGATTTTACCTTATAGGACCTTTTTATGGTGTCATAATAAAAGACTTGTTCGGCAACCATACCCATTTTCAGTGTTAGAAGTATCGATTTTTCACTCACAAACACTCGATTGAGGTGTGGTCTTGAAAAGAAAAGCAAAATCAGCTGATACTGCTGCGACTAAGCGGTCTTCAAGGAAATTTGAGATGGCCTGTAAAACACTTGAATATGTCAGTTGATAGACATATTTAAGATTGTTTTGCCCTGATGATGGCTTAAAATAGGTCAAACTGAATTTGCTTTTATCTTCAAGACCATGCCTTGATCCAAAGTGTTCGTGAACCATGTCTATCTTTGATGTTTTATGCACATTTTGCCATACAATTTCTGTACCCATTAAGGACATCTAGTTTTACCGGTACAATTTTCTTTTCACGAGTAATCACAACTAACAAATTGCGTTGATCGTTTGTATTATTTGTCAAAAATAGCCGGATTCCGTGTAGACGTGATGATCGGCCTCGTAAAATACGTGATTAGATGAGTTCTGTTTTGTCAGTCTCTAAATCTACACCGTTTTCAATTTTAGCAAATAATGACTAAAGCTCTGTATTAGCTTGTCTCATGACAAGATTTATTTCGAGAAACTCATCAGTCACGCCATCGACCTGGTGCCCCGCAAGATCGCTTTATTGCTTTTCAATCCTTATCAGATGTTCGTCTATTCTATCAAAATATTCTTGAAATAATTTTTTTTTTCATTTTTTCAGTAGGTAGAAATATCCTAATATTTACAAACATCGTTAGATTTCTTCGTGTGGTCAGATGGGTTAGGAACTTGTAATTTAGTTATCAATATTTTTTGATCTATCTATCTTAGCTGTTTGACAATCCAAAAATCCCTTGGCGAGATTTGGGAAGAAAGAGATAATAGAATGGTTTAAAAGAAGCACGAAAAACTCCGAATTCTTAACGCAGCACTTTGGGCAGGATGGGCACTTGAGGAAGATTGCTATAAACCAACAAAGAATACGAGGATTCTGCAAAAAGCATCTACCTATAAACTATGGTACTACGCTTACCCGCAAGAAGAAATGCGCAAAGCTTTGGAGGATTTTGAAGGTACTACCTAGCCTACTAAAACGGGGCCTATTAATCAATTTCTTGATAAATTCGGAACGGTGTGGTATAGGTACAGAACTCGGGATGTAGCTGTTAAAAGGTGCAGTAATCATCGCGAATTTTTACACATGTATGTACATCTGCATCTTCGCTGTTTTAGTTAGACTGACGTGTTTCTGCTCTTTACCATTTTGAGGGAAATAATAAAGGTGACGCAAGATCTCTATTTATAATAGCGATAGACTGAAACTCGACTTACAGATCAAACCTATAAATTTAATTTGGAGAGGTTGGAGCGATCTGAACATTAAGTTGTCAAGTTTTGCTAATTAAACTTTTAATTTCCCAATAATGAAGTGGAAGTGATCCTGTAATGAACGTGGGTTTTAATGTGTCTGGACAAACAGGAGGGTCAATATAAATCGCCTTTCGTGAAAAACGCTTTATCTATCACCGGAAGCTAGTCCCATTGGTGCTCGGACCCCGGCCCAAACGCTCCCACCCAATAAATTCCGTCACGTCCACTTTATTACCCTCCGTATTTTACAAATAATGGTAATTCAGGTCACGATGTTTTATTTCGTACATTTTGATAACAATTATGCTGCGATTTTCTGCGGGAGGAACGGGAAGGAAGTTCAAGTCCCTGACCTTCGCCGAACTTGCGGGTGAGCGGCCACCCTGGCAATTTGTTTCAGCCGGGCTCGGTAATAAAACCAGTTTTATGACAAATTGCCCCGCCAGCCGTGAAATTCGTAATATACTGGCAGTTTGAATGATAGATGCGGCTCTGATCTAATTGGACCCGCGATCATATTTCAAAACGGCGTGTGTGCCGTGAAATATCAATTCGTAACAGGAGTATAAACGGCATTATAAACACTCTCAGAGGCACTTACAAACCAAATTACGAAAAATTACACTTATGATTTAACTAAGATTTAAATCAGTAGACAATCGTAAGAAGTGGACATGATCTGTGATAAGCCTGTTATTGCACTTTCAATTTTCCAATTGCCAAAAATATCTATCAAACCATCAGCCATTTTCGGACAGAAATGTACGACCGCCCAACAGACCCGTATTTTGTTACAGATAGAACACAAAAGACTAACTAAGCTGCAAACAATCGACGTTACTGCTCACAGAACAGCGGAAAAATGCAGCTTTCAATTTTCAAGATCCCTTGGTGTTCTCTTACTTTCTAACAAAATTTGTCAAAATCCGTTTCTTTTATAAAGGAGATTTGTTTGAGCAGGTCAAGTCAACGGCATCTTTGAGTGGAAAGGTCCCGAGGGATATGAGGGATATTTCCTGCCCAACAGCTTAGAGTTAGCTCAAAGGGATCGTTCAATTCATTCCTTTGAAGTTAATGGTGCCGCTTTTCTCTGAAAGTCAAAAATGCATTGAAATTGCCGTGGAGCCAATGATTCATTTTCTCCAGGTGTTTAACCATTTGATTGGAAAATTTATTGCACACAATAATTAGGTGTTAATAACGTGTTGATTGCAATGAGCTGACTTTGGCTTAAGATGAATATTAACTAGTAACAGGTGGTTCCAAGCAGTTTTGACAAAATCGGTTCTCAGCCTGTCAATCTACAATCACATTCTCCTTCCCACCTTCTCACTCACTCTCTCTCACACTCTCTCTCTCACTCACTCAGTCACTCCCTCTGCGTATGTCTATCTATCTTCCTCTTTATCTTTCCCTCTCTTTCTCACTCTCTCTCTCTCTCTCCCCCTACGTATGTCTATCTATCTTCTTCTTTATCATTCTCTCTAGCTCTCATTCACTCTCTCTCACACCCCCTATCTTTTTCTTGTCTCTGTAACTCTCTCTATCTGTCTCTATATATCTATCTCTACCTGTTTATCTCTCTATCAGGGGCCGTCGGTGGCCGCGACGGTTAAGGCGTTGACAAAGGAAGGGAAAGGTCCGGGGTTCAAATCTAGCAGCCCTGAATTCGAACCCGATACAATTACGATGGATTTTTTCAAAAACACCGGCATTCCAAGGGTTGCTGCTATGACCTCTGCTTTCTCGAACCCTAGTAAAAAAAAATATCTGTATGCATCTCTCTCTCTCTCTCTCTCTCTCTCTCTCTCTCTCTCTCTCTCTCTCTTTATCCCTCTAACTCTTTCTCTCATCCTTTCTTTCCCTCTACCTATTTTCTTTATCTATCCAACTCATTCCTTCCCTCTCTCATTTCTCTCCCGTATTTGCATGTACCATGCTTTAGTAAATATCCAATCTTCTCATTGTAGCCAGCTGGATTATTATTTTAAGACGTTGGATTGACTTGTGTTTAACATTATCTTGGTCCTTAGGGTCAACTTATGCATAAAGGGGTAAAAAACGATATATCCCGATGGGTGGAAAATCGATCGGCATCAATACCAGCTCCTTCTATTCTCTAGTTTCATAACCCGCCCCCGGACATTTACTGGGTCTGCATACGAAAGCAGCCGGATTCCACCCTCGGATTCGCGTCCTTAAGCCCGACCGGATCAACCGAGGATTTTTTTCTTTCAAGAACGTCAACGTTGACACGTGCATCACATCTGCGGCGGGGCGATATTTCCCTTCCTTCTAGGGATTTCGCCTTCATTCGAACAACAGGCATTTCGTGTGAAGCCTACTAACAACAAGGCTAAATATTATATATATAATTATTTCAACTGTTTATTACTGCTATAAGCTTAAATCCATGAATATTTCGTGATATAGTTTAAATTTTTTTCAAATGTTTTAAAGCATGCATTTAATTAACAAGCTTTCGAAAGGTGTTTACATCGTATAATGGAAGATTAATTTACATGTCTTATAGCAATGTTGGTAAATGATTATTATGTATTTATGGAGCGGATATCTATAAAAATAAACAAATCTTTATTTGGAGATCGTGAGATGCGGTCTGGTGTGACGAAGGTTTAGAAAAACATTTTCTTAATCGTGCCAACGTTTCGATCTTTATTGAGATCATCTTCAGCGCATGGGATTTATAAACATTGTTTAAATTATACAAATACCTGTAAGATATGAAAAAATGAATTTACACAAGGATGGAAATTTTAGACTCAATCAAAGTATTAGTACTCACTCAAAGTGTTTGTTTTATGTGTAGATGTGTCATTACTGTGTGCCGAAACGTTGCCCGGACAAAGAAAATGGTCTATGTTACACCAGACCGCATCTCACCATCCTCAAATAATAATTAATTATTGGTCACTAAACACCACAAATAAACCAATGTCTTGAACTCGTATAAACCTTGGTACACACAACAAAAGACTTCCCATCTAATTTCATGCTTGGCGGCATTAGAGATAACTGCCTCATCGGTAGTAAAGTTTAGGCCTTGTATGACATTGGGGACGTCAACAAAATTAGCCTTGTTTGGGTTTTAAGGTAAATCATCAGAAGGGTAAAGAGGAGGCCGATAAATAGACTAACAGCATGACCCTTATCGGTCCTGATCCCTGTTGCTGCATACCAAATTGCCAAAAATCAGCCAATTGGTTCAAAATAAGTCCTCGGTTCAGGACAAAGACATGTGAAAAAGTTCTTCGAAGCATCAAAACTTAGCCTAACTGCAGACTACTGAACCTGTGACGTGTAAGGATAATAATGGTGGTAGGACTACTGGCTGGACACTGCAGACTTCGGAGACAGAATTCGGGACAGCAGAATAGCCTCTGTTTTATCAGAGTCTTGGGATCTGATAAAAAGCCTTAACCTTAACGAAGAGCACTAAACAATTTTGGAGATTGCACAGTAAACCAATATTGGTCGTGCCTCGTCGTAAAGGGGTTGACTCGTTTTAACCTTTAAATCTGAAGATATCCGTTCGAGGTACTAACACAGACTGAACCTTAAGGTACCGTAGTGTAAAAATTGTGATTTTATTGTAAAATTAGAAGGTCGGCTTATCCTCGCTGTTTCAACATTATTCTGTGTTTTTTGGTATTACAATTAATTAAGGTTTGTAGTTGAGATGAAAAAAAGCTATTGGCACGAGAGGGATTCGAACCCACGATCTTCGGCTTGATATGCTGTTGCTCTACCATCTGAGCTATCGTGACCTCGATCCACTCGGACACCAACTTCCCAACTCAACAGCTCCTTTTGAATTTTCCCTCCTTTTTGCCATTTTCATACAAATGGCTTTATACGATATACAAAACGTTACAAAAACCAAAAGTAGCTTCAAGTAAAGTAGGTCCATTTTTTGTAAATAAACAATTCGGATTTGTTTTAAGCACTCTTTAAAGCAATTGAGCATTATTAATTAGCATTATTTGCCATTTTTCATCTCAACTGAAAGCCTTAATTAATTGTAATGATTTAATTGGTCAAGCGGACTACGAAATTAGTGAATTTAATGAATTAAAATGAAGTACACTTCACTAAGGCTCTCCGTCGCCATTTCAATTGTCGTCGAGAATCCAATCCGATTACACGACATTTGAAAAATGGCAAAAGGAGGGAAAACTCAAAAGGTGGGGTTGAGATGGGGAGTTGATGTCCGAGTGGATCGAGGTCACGATAGCTCAGGTTGTAGAGCAGCGGCATATCTAGCCGAAGGTCGTGGGTTCGAATCCCTCTCGTGCCATTAGCTTTTTTTCATCTCAACTAAAAACCTTAATTAATTGTAATGATTTAATTGGTCAAGCGGACCACGAAATTAGTGAGTTTTTTGGTATGTTTATGCTATAAATCTGAAACGTGTCTTATAAAACAAAACAGCGCGGATAAACGCCCAAATGATCAGAAATAACCAAACTGCAGAATCATCACTCAGCAAATCCCAGAGGATATCTCTCAATTGAAAATAAAATTACCTAAAGAACAGGTCATAAAATAGAAATTTGTTGTTATAACAATATATAGATAACGTAGTTTTCTTTTGGCCTCTTAAAAAAATCTGACCTGTTTTGTGTATCATAACCTCACTCCTTAATCATTTAAAAAAATGTTTATGTGGTAATGTTCTGTTAATTTGCTGTTTCCATATTAGTTATTGTTTGTTTCGTAACATAAAAGACACACGGATTATTCGATTATCTCTCTGGGATTTCATACGGCTCGGCACTCAACATAAAAGCATATGTTCCTACAAACTCAGATCCTTCATAACAACCGGATATGCTGGGAACAAAAGGATGAGATAAAGCGCCAGCCCACTAAAATGCTCTACGTGGGAATGATTTTGCAATCGCTATCAACATCTTCCCAAATCGTGTTTACCCCAAAGAAAAAAAAATGGTTATCGTAACTCTAACCGAGCGGGGCAAGCAAATTGAAGAAACGCGTACGAAATGCTTGAGGATTGAATAGGATTCACAGAGCGGGACCGCACGTGCCTCGAATGAAGGGAAATTTCCCTCTGCTAGTGTACGAGCCCGTTTGCTTGCTAATTTTAAGCTTTTTTTAAACAATACACACATATTGCTATGAGATGGCTTCCAACGATGAAGACAGGAAGTGAGCTTTAAGAACCAAGTTTTGAAAAGACTGGTAGGAAGATTTTTAACTATTTTTTATAATAAGATTCAGACCTGTTTTTAATTAATTCTATAAAACCTTTAGTTTAATGTGAAATTAATTTAGTTTGCCTCAACCAACAAAAAATGTCCTAGGATCTAATCATCAAACACAAAAATAAGATTAACAAGTTTTTTTCACTTTTTTACCAAACCAAACAAGGGCAGGCGACCGCGGTGACCTAAGGAGTTTGCAACGCCTCCAGTTCTGTGTTCATACCATGGTTTCATAATTGGAATAATATAAAAAAGTATTGTAAAGTCTGATCCCTCGTCCTCAACACCCAAAGTTTGACGTTAAGCCCTCCCGTATGACAGGAATTACGTTACTTACATACTTATTTACTCCACTGACAATTTTAATACCATGCTAACATAAATTAAACAAAAATTTATTCTATTAAATGACAACATTCCATAACAAAAAGAAAGAATTGCTTCATTGTATAAAAATCTAATAAAGTAAAAATTAGTCATGTTAGGAACAATTGGGAAAAACGAGGGAAATATTTTCATAATTTATTTATGAAGTTTGACAGACCAAAACAGCGAAGAGACCAAAAAATACGGAAACTACCAAGTTACATATTCATCATCACGAAAAACCGTAAGTTTTAATACCACAATATTTATTAATGTCTTTTTCATTTGGATAATTGAATTTTCGTCTTTCTCGCGTTTTAATCCCACTAATTTATTTGCGTGTTTCTCCAGCCAATTATGATTAAACCAATTAGGAAGATTGGAGAGAGACCGACTCTGTCTTTTCTTGATCATTTAGCTAGAGAGTATATTCCCAGCGATAATTGAGGATGAGCCCCTCTATTCGTACTATTGTACAAAATTACATTCATTTACCACAATTTTTTAACAGTACACCAAAGTACTCGATATTCTAACGGTGATAGGGGATAAGCCCTTACGTTCACGCTAATAAATGCATTCATTCTAATAAATAAGACATATCACGTACATGAAGGTACAGAGGTCCATAGGCAATTAAAAATATTTATTGCCATGAAATATGTGCCTGAAGTTTTACTTACCTGAACTTCAAAATCAATGTGTTCCAGTCTGTGTTTTATTAACTATTTATAAAATTTTATAAACTAGAAAAATACCGACTAAGCACAGCCAAATTCTAAACCATACAAAGCAAAAACACATATGTAAGAAAGGGGAATGTAGGAGTATATTTACATGTATATACTTATTTTTGTGAGTGTACGTATGTCTTTTTTGCACGAGCTATTTTCATAGTTATTTATGAAGAAATGTAGCAAAATTCAAACTCTAATAAGTAACATGAATACAGAATTATTTATACGTGTCCGTATGTATGTATTTAGTTAAGTGATATGTAATGAAGATATGTGGTATCTTTTATTAGGACACGTGCTGAATGGGACAATAATTTTAAAAAAATATTTAGCAGGCCCTTTCTGCGCAGTGGAAATAATACAAATAAAATAAAATCCGAATTAGAAATAAAAAATTATATTCCTTTCTATAAAATAAACAAACAAATTCAAATTTTGGAAAAAAAATCTCAATCAAAATAATCATACTAAAGATAAATAAAATATTTTCTTTTGCCAACCTGGTAACGTTTGATTATACGAAGTAGACGCCAGGACTGCTTTCAAGCTACTGCTCTTTATGGGGAAAGCAACACTAGTTTTTCTATTTGTTTGGCAAATTAACTGTTTATATTTTTATATAATAAAAACCAAAATAACAAAATTTTGTTGAGTTAACAAAGTTAAACAAATAGAAAATGAGAATTTCTCTAAATAAATTCTTGTTTGTTTGAAAATAATAATGAAACATTTGCTTCATTATTAATAATAATAATTCAACTTGAAAATTTCATCATAAAAAAAGAAAAAGAAAGTCATTTAACTAAAAATTATAATGATTTTCGTGACAGATCTTCTTACAGACTATATGTGGAATGTGTGTAAGAAAAAGGAAGAGGAGAAAGATAGAAAGAGAGGTAGAGAGATAGAGAGAGAGAGAGAGAGAGAGAGAGAGAGAGAGAGAGAGAGAGAGAGAGAGAGAGAGAGAGAGAGAGAGAGAGAGAGAGAGAGAGAGAGAGAGAGAGAGCAGATAGATAGATTGATAGATAGATAGAGAGAGAGAAAGAAAGAAAGAAAGAAAGAAAGAAAGAGAGAAAGAGAGAGAGGGTGAGAGAGTGAGAAAGAGAAAGCGAGGGAGAGTGAGAGAGAGAGTGAGAGAGGAGAAGGAGGGAGAGTGAGAGTGAGAGAGAGAGCAGGTAGATAGATTGATAGATAGATAGATAGAGAGAAAGAAAGAAAGAAAGAGAGAGAGAGAGAGAGAGAGAGAGAGAGAGAGAGAGAGAGAGAGAGAGAGATTCTCAATTAATCAGTAAATTAAACTAAATGTAATTCACTGTAAAAACCTACTTATATTTTATTGATTAGCATCTTAACTGTTTTTACCTTTGCAAACAGCTGTTTTTTATGAGCAATAATATTAATAATAGGCTTAATTACATGAGCTGTTTATTTTCGTCTTTTTCGTTTAATGTTTATTCACTCAATTTGCGTTTAGTTCCATTTACGGTATTAACATACATGTAATTTACCTTTAGATACAAATTAGCATGTTTTCCATGCTCGCCTGTGATTCATTAACAAACAGGGACTTGTTTGAAAGTAGGAGTCGTTCCGGGATTCCGTGGGAAGAAGTGGAGTGGGCGTCAACACAGCACATGTTGGACCTTTTCCATGAATGCTTATAGTTTTATTATAAAACGAATATCTAAACAATTCCAAAATGATGGCTTGCTGAACGGAGGTGGAGTTTTTAAATACGCTTTTAACACGGAACATGTAACTATAATCCTATTAGAAATGTTCACGAGCGTGTAACTCTAATCAAGATCCGAAAGGTTTTTATGTTCTGTTTGGTTTATGGTTGGAATAAACAAGAAAGTTAATATGTAATCAATATCAATCTTTCAGCAGATATATAACATTTTTAGAGTATTCACATATTTTGCGTTTATGTTAAATTCGTAGCTTGAAAACATCCAATGTTTTGAAATTTTTAAATTACCTTGTCATACGAATGATTTTAAAACTTTGCATGTTATACAATGTAATTAAAAGATACAGAGTAGCACGTAACTTTGAGAGGGTTGTAACTTCGTTATTTCCCGTTTCAATCTGTGGAGAGAAGTTTGTTGTTTCTGGCTAATTTCTGATCAACTAGAGGCGAATTTCGAACAATCGGCTCTTTATTCCGGGCATTCGAGTGCGCCTTAAGGAACTTGAATCCATCGGGACGGGACTTTACGAAATAATAATAAACATCTTGTAAATCTTAGCTCGTGAAGTAACTCGGCGCTAAAGCACAGTCGGGACGTCATTTCTCATTAGTCATAACAAAGTTTAACTTTAAACTGTATTAGGACGATTAACAACTTTTTGAATTAGTTGTAAATTTCAATAATCTTTTCTGTATTCAACCTAACTTGGTTGATATTTTTATTGATTTTTACAGTTGTAAAACAATTACAACTGTACAAAAGCTGTCAGAACGAAGCACGACAAACTCCCCCAGTGATTCTCCTTTAGAGTAAATAATTAATGACTTCACCTTTTCAATTTTCCAATTCGTCACTACGTAGAGAATCACGTGACCATCGGCGCTATAAAAAGATGGGGAGATCATCTGGTTGATAGTGGAACTGAGCTGACGGATCAAGGATTTGGATGTGTGGAAAAGGATTGATGGAATTTTATGTACAAGATTTCGCTATTTCTGGAACAAAGGTGTTCTCAGAACGTTTTGTACTTTGAAAAAGGGTCCAAAAAAGCCCAACTAGTAGGTCAAATGATTCTTTCATGAGCAATGGAAGGTTTTCTTGGCTCCAGCATCCACAAATCAATCAGTTGGGGACGGGACGCGTGTATAAAATTTCTGAGGCGACTGTGAGAATCGAACTCATGACCTCGTGGTCTACAGCGGTTCCACATGTAACATGTCAGAGGCTTAACGCATTATAACCTACACGTAACAGACAATCCTGGTCTCAGTTGATAAATAAAAAAGGGGTTAGTAAAACGGATGAGGTTTTTTTTGTAATGCCCTTTTTGCTTTTTCATATTAACCAAATTCCATGTAGTATGTATATCATATTTTGGGAAGAAGGGGGGGGGAAAGAAAATTGGTTAAGGTTGGAATTGAACCCACGACCACAGGGTCTCTTTCACTCTAACCACTCGCCTATCATGGCACCCTCTTTCACTTAGAATGACTAAAATCTATTAAGTTACATAGTTAATTTTTACACATTTTATAATAAATTTACAATATTTTCTATAGCATATAGTTATGTTAGATATAGGGGGCTAAGGATGTGGATCACTGATTTTTATGAATTATTTTTTTCGTGATTTAGGTCGACGTTTTTAGACGTGTCCAAACGTTGCCTAGGAGCCATGGGAAAAAGTTAAAACATTCTTTATCCTGAAAAAGTTGATATTCAAATATCGAACCCCAAAAATATCCCTAAATACGGTTATTTGGGTTTGAGTAAATTTATTACGCTTTTCCAACTGTGTTTTACGAATTTCCTTATTATTTTGTTGTAGGTATTAATATATTGTATTATGTTATTATTTTTTAGTGTATTTGATCGTAAAACAATGTTGGAAAAGCGTATTAAGTTTATTCATGCCGTCCGATGCTCTTCAAAAATCAGAAAGATTTTGTTAACTTTAAAACGATTCACATGAAATTTTACAGAGGATTAGAACTCTATTAATCACACGTAAGGGCACAAATTTGACCATCGAAAAGTTAATTAGAAAACTAATTTAAAAACTAAATGTTTGAGAAGTTTTTGTTGGTTTAATCTTTATGTTTATCACTTGTAATGACAAGTCTAAACCTCGTTTACAGAGATGGAAATTAGGGAAATTAAGCTTTCCGACGGTTGTCATAACGTTGAATTTGAATGAAGTCCAGAGGGATTATGAATTTTTATGTGGAACACTCGACATCGTACGAAAAATAATGTCTCCTGGAGAATTCAGCCCAAATATTTTTATTTTTTCTTCGCTGTATTTAATAATGCTTAGTTGCTTTAAAGAGTGCTTAAAACAAATCCGAATTGTTTATTTACAAAAAATGGACCTACTTTACTGGAAGCTACTTTTGTCGCTGGAAGTGGATCGAGGTCACGATAGCTCAAGTGGTAGAGGAGCGGCGTATCAAGCCGAAGATCGTGGGTTCGAATCCCGCTCGTGCCATTGACTTTTTTATCTCAAGTAAAAATCTTAATTAATTGTTTTGTATATCTTAACGTCCAAATAACTCTAATATTCAAAAATAAAATAGATAATGTACAACCGAACGGTTAGTTAGACCTTACAACCTTCTGCATTACTTTACTTATATTTTAATTGTATATTTAAGTATACTGCAAAACTTGTTGTTTTGTAGTTTTTGTCATTTTTTAAGTCTCTTCCTTGTCATGGTATGTCAGACGCGCATCGGTGTTGTGCCGTATTCAGACTGTTCGCCGTCTGTCACCTTGCTTCAAGCCCTCTTATATCCCTGACCAATCAATGAAGCAACTTTTTGATACATCACGGGACAAGCTAACAAACAGATGTACTACCTAAGATGTCAAAAAGCAGATTGAAACTGTACAAAACCATCGAATATATCTTTCACTCCAGTGACCTCATGAATAAATCTAACAATATCTAACAAATTGAAAAAAAAAAAAAAAAATTAAATTGAGCCAAAACGGAAAGAAAATAATAAAAGACGTTATTGACGTTATATTAAAAATATTCAAACTCGAAAGCTTAATAATGACCAAACATTTTATTCTTTCAACCTTTTTAGCGTTGCAACGAAGAAGGGATTGCTACATCAAACGGCTTCCCCTTTTATTTGTTCCCTTGATGAGGACGAGAACATCTAAGCTCATTTTCTCTCCGGGCCCTCTGGGAAACAGGTTACTAACCTTAAACCTAACAGGCAACTAAGCCCTCTCGGACTTCGTCGGGACCGTCGAAAATGCGGAGAAAGTTTTAACGAATTTACCAGTTTTAATTATTTCCATTCTAGGCGGAAGTAGTTGAAACTTGCCTGCAAATCTGTGGTTTTTTTAACAAATGCATGTATTGTTTGTTCCTTATGAGGTTTCGGACAAATGAAGAATAGAAGAGAACACAGGAAATGAATAGACAAAAAAATAGATTAAGCCACTAGGTATTTTCAATGGCACTCATATAGATTTCTAGGATTATAACGAGACGATCGGATTTGGGAATTTTTTATTGTACATTGCATTTTGCTGCTATAATCAGCGGGTAATCAGTAAAAGTAAAGTAAAATAATTTCTATCGTAAAGAAGAAAATTTAAAATAAACCGTTAATTTTCGCGTATGAGGTGTTAAATCACTTTACAATAATTAATCAAAATTGATCTCAAATAAAATTTCAATGGCAAGGCCCGGGATTCGAATCCAGAACAGTTAGGTATGCAAATGCGGATCGGCTGCACTAACCAATCGGTCACCGGGGTCCCCGGTCGAGGAAATAAGTAGGGCGGGGCAAGACAACAAAGCCCACTGCTGAAGATGGCGAAATGCCTAAACGAGTCCGGTGGGCCAAAACACATCAGAATGTTAGAAACCATTCAAACTAGAAATAATGTCCGACAATCCAAAAATCTTTGACGGTACTGTTTCGTTTTCATTTTATACCACAACAAAATGTTTAAATTAATTATAAAATTGCGTATACAGATCTTATTTACCGAGATCTAGTTATAAACTTGTTGACTAGGATGTAAGAAAATATATTTGTAATACTTTCTTGGATTGATATGCTCCAAGAATATTGAAAGAAAACTGTCGTACTTTGAATATGAAGATTTCTTCATCTTGCCAATCCTTGTGATATTCGACTATGGTCCAATTTTCCAGTTACGATCCACACTTACGATCTGACTCGATAAATGCGAGACATTAACTATTGATTATTTAACGTGATGTTATATTAGAAACAGATTGAAAATCGTGTTGTTCCTATTTTATTTTATGTACACCAATTGGCTAGTAACACTTTCTAATGGGAATTCTGAAATCGCTAACAAGTCGCAAATTAAAATGAAAACGAAAGATCGAAAATCTTGCAAGAGCAGTTAAATTTTATGGCCGCTTCATCGAAATGTTCACTCGTTAATTCAACGCCTCGCCGGTTCTTCTGTGAAGGACTATAATTGAGAATTGAGAGCCTGAAGTGGCAAAGGCTTTGAACGTAATTCCAGAGCAAACTGAAGGAAGTTTAATCTGACATTAATCAGCCCGGTAGCTGTTTATTCAAAGGAAAAAAGAAAGTTTTTTTAAAGGGCTAAACGCCATGAAAAGTGTTCTCTCTCTCTCGCATAAATACATATTTATATTAACATAAAGTTTAAATATATTTTTAAAAAAGGTTAAATTCTTAATGTGAGTGTACAAGGGCTCGAAACTACTCAGATTGCTGATAGGGTAGTTGGCGCATGGATGGAACAATGCAGGAGAAACACAATGGCCAATTCTCTTCTAGCTACGAGCGAAGTTGATTGTGGTCCAAACGTAGACATCTGTGCAATTGCAATAACTCCGGGACAATTGAAAAAAGTCAACAATGGCTCAAATTAATATGGATCCAAAATAATAAGAGAGCCCTAGGAAAATACATATTTATATGAAAAAATATGGAGTGTATTTATATTGACATTATAAAGTCTCAAAAAACAAATTTATATTAATTGTTGTTGAACCAATCTTCAATTTAAAGCCTCAACATTTTGTGTAATATTCCATTTACGTTTTAGTGCTCAATTGACCAAGTTACTTCTTTCAATTAATTATTGTTTCTATGTAAAGTCTTGGTCGAGATAAAAAAGTAATGCCACGAGCGGGATTCGAACCCACGACATCCGGCTAAATACGCCCCTGCTCTACCACTGGAGCTAGCGTGACTTCGATCTTGTCGGACACCAACTTTCCATTTCAACCTACAACCGTTCGAATTTTCCCTCTTTTTGACATTTTCAAATGTCGTGTAATCAAGATTGGATTTTCAGCGACATATGACGTGGCCACAGGGAGCTGTTTATGTAAATGATACTTCTTTTACTTATTAAATATTAATCCATTTATGTTTTAATCGTCAATTGTCCAAGTTACTTTTTTAATTAATTATTCTTTCTACGTAAGGTTTTGATTAAGATAAATTTTATGTATTTTTAGTGTAGGCGAATAACGATAAATTGGTCATCGCATGCCCACTTCTTCTTTCATTATTTTCTTGCCCTTTTGCTTATTATTCCTACCAATTAATTTTTCTGTCACTGCACCAAAGTTATATTGACGTAAATTAGGCTTTAGGTATTAAGGTAAGTCTATTTCTCTATTCTTTAGTCACCCTCTATCTACCTCAAGGCTTCGTCAATAAAGGATAAAAATATGCATGCAATAAACCGATCAATTTTACATATATAGACAGACAAAAAATATATTTTTAAAAACAAGTTGCTAGTCGCTCCATTCATCTCCAGAATACTCGATATTTCTCGGGGTAGGTCGTGGTGAAGGAGTACCACCATTCGTGACAATAAATTACATTTACGCGTACCGGACTGCGTTCACACTCTCTCAGAGTGCTCAAGATTCCTCGGGTTGACCCGTGTGGAAGTAGTCCCTCCATTCGCGCTAATAAATTACAATTACGCACGTCAGACTCCATCAGAGTTCTCGATATTCATCCGGTTTACTGGGGATGAAGAAAAATGATAAACTTTTTAAAATCCATATCGAATAACGGTAAGTAGCAAAATCTTACACGAATTAAGCAAGTTGGGGGATTTTTCAGTGCGGTCCGCGGGGTTATGTCATATGCGATTCGGCTTCTGTGCATCTTCTATGTTATCAAAATAGATTTTTCGTTTAAATAACTGCATCATGTATGTCATAGTTATAAGCAGGGTAGCAACAGACCAACAATGAAGATAGCAAATTCCCAAATAAATAGGCCAACACAGCTATCATACTAAAATAAATGATAACACTAATTTAAAAAAAATGTTTACATTGGCATACTCAATTTTCAACGAATAAACTTAGATTTAGTTTTTTAAATATTTTAACTGAGATTTGGACAATTTATTCCCAAAAAAATTACAAATTTTACTATTTTGATTTAATAGTGCAATAACATATTTTACTGGAATAATTTCTTATTTTTTTACAAAGGAACTAGACATCTTATGCTCAAAATATTTTAAAAATTACCTAGTTTTTAATTAATATTGATGTGTGGCTTTGTGAACAATGAGCTTGTTCTGTGGTAAAAGGGCCACAAGGGCCGACGCCCACTCGGCCCATTGTTCCCGCACCTGGGTTCTGTTTCACGAACTGGCTCGTAATGTCTCCAACAAAGTAATTTATCCTCTCGGCCATGAAGAGGATCGAAATAATTAAATTGGAAAAGTTTAACACAATGTAGGACACGATATTAATTGATTAAAATTGATTATACATTACAGAAATCAATATCCCTCTTACATCCATCACCTGGCTTTTGGGCATATAACACTATTTTGATTGATTCATTTTGGTTCTGACAAAACAACCTGACAATTTCTATAATCAAAGGTAAAAAATTGATCAATAATCACAGGTGTTGGTTGTTATGTGCTAAATATTGCACGTTAGTTTTAAAAGTTTGGCCAATATTATTACCACTGTTAAAAGAAGTCTTCACGTTACAGAATTAATTTTTGATTTAATGACCACCCCTTTTTTGAGTGGGTTACATTGTGCTATGTTCTTTCTCCAGAGGACTTAGCAATGTCAGTACTGCTGACAACAGTTGAAGTAGTAGAACGTCAGCCAAACCGCTCATGAGTTATTGTCATAATATGTTTACAATGATGCCAGAGGGTAACATGACATGCGAACATATAAAATTTAATTTAACATTTTACTGATGTAAATGAACTTTTTACCGCCTAATGTACCTATTTATGGACCATGATGAACTGACTGGTCACTTACTGGGTCCATCTACTCTTGAGGACTCACGGAACTTCTTGTGTAAAGTCGAAACACATTTGAGTCATATCGAAACCAGCAAGTGATAGATGGACCCAGTGTTTTCGACCATCAACTTTAAGTTTTAATTGTTTTATATCTAGTTCAATTTTATAGTCAAGGTGGTTTATATTTCCAAGGTTGCTTACTATAACGGCTGCGATGTCACTATCTAGTCGACCATCTGTATCCGTCAATATTTCAAGTTGGTTGAAAGATCAAACTATTCATTATTCATAAATTTGAAATTTCTTAAGAGGTCAGGAGTGAGAAAGAATACAGTGAAAAGAATTGGACTTAATAAACATCCTGCATCATGGTAACATGGCAAATGAAGCTGAACTGTCTTTGTGCCAGAGGACCCCTGGTATCCGTTTACGTTAGAGACTTTTATGAAGGCAATTATATTACATTTTATTTATTTTATTATTAATTTTTTTCAATTTTGAGATTTGGTATGTGTATTAGCACGATGGGTGATGAACTGTAACTTGTTTGTTCCAATAATTTTCGGTCCGTACGTTCTAGTTTGGTGTCGTTTGCGTTTCAGTATCTAACCATCTTCAGTGTCAGGTCTGGGTGATTTTTATGAAATCAAGTGTTTTTTTAGGTAGTTACATCCTCTGCGGAATCATGAACATGTAGCTTGATCAGTTCGAATAGACTGGTCTATTTATCGTCGATATTTTGGTCTAGCATACGCATTTCAGCTTCTGACCATGTTTGAAGGTCAGCATTATAAATTACGTGAAACAAGACGACAAAGCCACCACAGAAGATTGCTAAATATCAAAACGCATACGGATGACAAGGGCGAATGAAGACGTACCCAGTAAGAAGCAATTCAACTTGTTTTCACCGAAGCGTAGACCAATATCAACTAAAAACTTTAGGTTCAAATTAACACATAAAAGGTCAATTTAAAAAAAAAAAATTCAATTTTTTAAAGAAAAAAGTCAATTTGGTTTGGAAAAGGTACATAAGGTAATCTTGATCCCTTAGAAGAAGTCTTATCTGGAGTTTACAAAGTTGAAACTAAATACCAATATTGTAAAATAAAGGCATGTAATAAAAATGGCAAACAATATTTATTTTAACGAAAATTGTTCTACCTGCTAAACATTTGTAATGGTTTTAGTGCTTTTGGTACATTTTTAGTCGTATTTTGTGTTTGAGGTTAGTTAACAGCAGTGTACATTTTTAATCAATTTGCCTTGTTGACCTTGCCCTTTAAAAAAAAGTAGTCCTGCCATTATCATTTTATTAAGAAGTGTAAAACGGAAAATCCTAGGGGGGTTGGATACAATTCATCCTGAAATATTCATTTTAATTCAAGGACGTCCAAGGATCTCTGGGATTAATAACACTCCGCCTTTGTTCAACCAAGAAGTGTAGAGTGGCTTTAAATTACTTATTCACTGAATACCTAGGCCCTTTGTCATTTTTAAAAAGAGCATCGAGCCTTCACAACCAACGGAAGGTTTCATATCGCTTATTATTCTATAAAATGCAAAGTGAGCACAGTATAAATGAAATCAGCTGGGTGTAAGGGGTAAAAACAGGTCCGATGTGTAGGAATGACACAGAATTACTTTCGGTCCTTTCGGTAAAAACCAATAATAGCAAATAAAATAGGGTCCTTCATTCGATTTCCAACGATCATACGAAAAGTGCAGACTTTTTTCTATACATTTAACTATTTGATGTGTGCGCAGGCTTAAACTTTGGCAGAAGATTTTTAAAATTTCTTCGCTCAACAGAACAAAAAAAATCGACTGCACCGTGCCAGTAAACATGAAAAATTGTGCCGTTCTATGAAAAATAACTAAAAACAAGGTAGGGCTAATTTACCTAACTGAGAATGTCACAGCACAGTGACAGTTTAATTGGGAGTTTAGCAAGCCTTTGTCCCAGTACTTTTTGCTGTTGTTATTAATTAGAAAGAAAATTGTGATATAACACTAAGAAATTAAACCTGCAGTATTAAAATTCAAGAAAAATAAACAAGATTTTATTTGTTTAATACTAATTGTTTATGGCGAAATAATTAACGTAAAAGTTTATGTTTCTTTTAAAATCTATCCCACAATCCCTAACGCCCTAATCCTAAAACTGGCATATAAGGGACTGCTTCAATGCTGCCGAAAGTAATGTACATCTTTGCTTCTGTTCGTAAAATAAGATGTTATTAGCATTCCTTACTTTCAAAAATAACAAGTTATTTATTTGATTAATTAAGATTTACAGAGAAAGAATGTACAAAATATGTAAAGTTTGAATTAAAGACTAAATTATTTAAAAAAAAGGAAAAAATCACTATATGAGATGTACAAAAACCTGTATGTAGATTATTTGACAAATAAGAATTACATT
Source organism: Cimex lectularius (assembly GCF_000648675.2). Lineage (NCBI taxonomy): Eukaryota > Metazoa > Arthropoda > Insecta > Hemiptera > Cimicidae > Cimex > Cimex lectularius. Next base: position 1,404,885 of record NW_019392662.1, read on the forward strand.
TCATCAGAGAAGAGGCTTTAAATCTGAATTTTTCTCGTGTACATATTGTAATCAAAATAAATGTCGTAATTTTAATTTGATTGAAGATACATATAATTTTCCTCGCGCTATGTCCAATAAAGTAACGTAGGGTTAAGAAATTTAATCGAGAACTTTTGACAAGGCACATTTTAAGAGTGATATTAAAAGGCGATAAATGTTAAACATTATATGGCTACATTGTACAAGCTATAAAATATAGGAAGGAATTAATAAGTGATTTCCAATTTTGAAGGGTGATGCCTTTTAATAGGCAGGTTTAATCATAGTAACTTGTTATTTTATATTTTTATATTAGTGCATATTTACAAAATTTGCACTTGCATGTATGTACACAAGGTGTTTTGTGACATTTTTATTTATTTTTGAAAAGCAAATGTTTTATATATTGTTATTAACAATTATTAATTTTATACATTTATTCCGTATTGGTATTCAACGATAATTTCAATTAATGTGGACGGAAATTATTTTTGCATGAATTTCTTCAATAGCTTGTTATCTGTCTATCTATCCATTTTTTAAAAATATTTTTGGGTGTATAATACATACAAAGAAAACGTTTTCAGGTCTAGACTGTTATTCTCTTTGAAATTTGTTTATTCGTAAAGCTTTTCCAAATCGTACAAATGAAGTCTTTACTATTACTTGACCAATTCATATTTCAAATTTGACCGACTGTCAAACAGAAAAAAAAAATTGAGGAAAAACACTTAGCATTAGATAAACGATAATTTTGTGAGACGTAAAAGACAATTAAATAAAATTAATTAATAATTTCAACTACCTTTCGTAAAACACAAAGGTTTCACTTATCACGATTAAGTTAATAATTTTAACGAATGAAGTTTAATGCGTGCTTTCTCGCGTTTTTCTGAACAATACATTTTTACAATAAACTGAACTGTAAAAAAAATTGTTCTGCCCGAATTGATTACTTATTTACATTTTCTTAACAGTTAGAGTGGTTTACAATCATAAAATTACTTATAGCTAAATAGAGAACGTCTTTTAGTTGACAGAAAATAATTCAAAATGTATTTGTGAAAAATGTATTCATTCATCCTGTTAATGCTGCAATTTCTCTGTGTTTTTTTAAATTATAAAATCTAGAAAATGACCCAACGCCATTTTTAGCTATGTTCGAAACAATTATGAATATATTTTACTGAATTTGCTTAAAAATTAAGTCTAACTTATCAGGATTAAGTTATAACTTGAAAAGAAAATTTGACGTGCACGTTTTGCAATGCAGATTGTTTTAATTTAAGTGCTTATTGTGCTACAAGAGATAGCTTTTTTATTATATTGAATAGTTAAAATCTTCAAAAAGCAAAAGACCTTTTTTTAAATTAAGACTTTATAATTCGCAATGAAAAAATTAAGACACTGTTAAACATAAAGACAAACTTCAAAAACTTAATTTTTGATTGGAATGGGGAAAAGTAAATATGTATTTACTGTGTTCAAAATAGTTATTGAGAGATTTTTAGAAAATAGTTTGGAAAATGAACGGTCAGTTTTTTCTGGTGTTTAAAAATTGGAATGTTTTTATTTTACAGTGAAATAATTTAAAAAAAAATAATTAGAGAATAATAGAGACTAGATAAAAAGATATTAGCGACGTACCTCGTGTACTAATCCACATACTGACAGAGGAGACCCTTTCCAGACACCGTCAGGCACCGTACTAACTCGAAACGCCCTGGCACGCCTGTCTATATTGATCCTCCCTCTGAGTCTCGTTACTGCGCAACCACTATTGTTTCCAGCACTAAGTTTTAAAAGAGGGCCCTTGATTTATCTGGTATATGCGAGGGACGTGATTTTGGTTTCGTTCCATCCCCTTTCCATTTTTTCGCCACCTATGACTTGTTATCTAGCGGGGGGGCGTGCGGCCGGCTGGATCGCGTGTGCGTGAAAGTGATTTACGCGCCCTAGGAAGATGTCAACCCGTTCGCCGGGGTCCCGTTATGTTTGTAATAACTGTCTCGCCCTGCTGACGAGGCGAAAACCTCATTTGACGACCCTGATAAAGAGGGATGGAAAAAAATCCGGGTCCAAGGATTCTACAGACGAGAAAAAAACCTGTTCTAGTTTTGTGCTGGGTTACCTACGACCTACACAGGAAAATCGTCTTCAAACGACAATGATCGTTTGCAATAAGAACGCAAGTTTTTTTCTAAACCTCATAGGAACTAAAAAAATTTGTATATTTCATTAAATTGGAATATATGCCTTGCAATTTGATCGTTTTAGTTCATTTTGACCTGCCTTCATCTCTTTTTGGGTCTGTATCAGGCGTATATATGTATTGTTGGCTTGCGTGGACATGATTGCCAAGATAAACCTTTGAAGATGGCGAAATGCTGAAACGATTCAGATAGACCAGAAAAGCGAGTATAAGCGATTTAGAATGATAGAAAACGACAAAAGTACATGTTCATTATCCAGATGACCCCACGACGATACTTCACACTTTAACAAAAAAATTCTTGTTCGCTTTGTCTTGGTAATTTTTTTGGATTGACCCAACATAAAACCTCGGCAGACGAAAATTTGTACGAACAGTTACAATAAGAATTAAAATACAAGAAAAAATAGACAAAAGCACATAAAAGAAAATAAGCTAACAATAATTGAATCAATAATCAACAATAATTGAAATATTTCGTAACAGCCTTTAGTTATCACTCTAAATGTCAGGCAATACTGTCTTTCTTTTTTCTTAAGCTTTGTGCGTAGACACTTGCAATTGCTGAGTCTGGATTTCCGTAATTTTGTAATTGTTAACAAAATATAAAAATTCACTAGTTTACGTGGTCCGCTTGACCAATTAATATCTTTCAATTAATTAAGGTTTTTAGTTGAGATAAAAAAGTCAGTGTCACGAGCGGTATTCGAACCCACGATCTTGAAGTCACGATAGCTCAAGTGGTAGAGTAGCGGCGTATCTAGCCGAAGGCCGTGGGTTCGAATCCAGCTCGTGACACTGACTTTTTTATTTTAACTAAAAATCTTAATTAATCGAAAAAATAATAAAAAGTTAAGACTCTTTGAATTCTGCCGTACGGTGAAGTAACAATTTGGTCGTTAGTGAACATTTGGGCAGCCTATTTTCTTCGTTTTGATCTGCTGACGCGTATTGATATTAGTCTGGGTTATAAGCAAGGTGAAGCAAGACAATTAATAAGATGGCAACATCCATACCAAAACTAATGGGATGGCAGACCAAAATGATCGCAAACGTCCGACTTATATTTTTAAAATATTGATAGAAAAATCATGTCAATCTGATAATAGCACGGAACCGAACAAAATTTAAGTTTTTATGACATTCGTCTTTCCCAGCGTACTTGAAAAGTGTAATATTTTTGAATGAGCATTGTAATCGATTTCGCTACGCTTGGACGATTTAGTGCAATCAAGGGAGTTAATTGAATTGGCACAATTCGACTTTTATCGACATACTCGAAACATAACCGGTTGGACGGCTTTTTATCAGTCATTCGTAAATTTCACATCGAGCTTTTAACGGCGATCATGCAGTAAAGCACAAATGAACGAACCAATAAAGAAAATTACTTGATAATCTGATGGGTCACCGGATGAAATGATTGGGTCGGTATTAAAAACGTTCATTCGAATTCTTCAATGCCAAACATCGGTTTATATGTAAGTTGTTTATTACCTGATTTTGATTTAGATCAAGTTTTTCAATTTGAATTTTTACGACTATTGTCATTACAACTAGCAATATAAAATGTACATAAAATAAAAGAAAATATATATTTAATAAGAAAACATTTCTGAATTATTCATTAAAATATGTTGCTAATTTAAATCCAATATTTTTTTAATTAATTAATTAATTTAATTTTATAAATTCCTTCAAATTCAGGACTTTATTAAATTTTGTAAAAGTTTAGCATGTAGAGGAAATTTCTCTCTTTTCTCTCTGTTTCAGTAAAATTATGAATTAAAAAACATACCAGACATTTTTACACGTTTGATCATTTCTGGTTGTCAGCAAAGATTAAAACTTGTGTTAAAAAAAACAACTGTTAATTCGTTTAAGTTGTTACAGTTATGTGTTACGTTTTAAGTGAAATGCTTTGGGATTTTATGATTTCTAAAACATATTCAAATTAGTCTTTCAAAGGTTACTCAGCTCATTCCTGAATGTTTCACATAGATGTTTAAGCATTATTTTAATAACGCTATATTAACGGTTATTTAAACTTCCCGATCAGAGCATCTTTCTAATCCTTCCTAATTTAAAACAGTAATTTTACGATGAACTAGATTATCGACCTGCTGGATACAAGAAGTCTTTTCAGAGGATCTTCGGAAGAGGTCAAAACAGAGAAAACTTCCTTACGGTTTTCGCCGAGCTTTCGAGATCCGTATCCTTTGTTTCCCCTCGTCGTAGAGATTGTTTTTATCGGTTTTTATTGATTTGATCTGTGATCCTACTTTATTGTTTTTAAAATAAGTTAATTGTATATATATATATATTTATATTGGGGAACGTACTGTGATCATTTGTACCTGAAAAACTAAAAAAAGGTGGATTTTATTGGTTTTTTAGACTTATATGAGATGCTGAGCCGAAAAGAACATAATTTACTTCTGTGCCCAAAACACCATGTTGTTTAATTTCCTATTAAGGTTTTAAAGCCCCGAAGATGACAGTATAAAACTGTCGAAAGCTCGGCGAAAACCGTAAGGAAGTTTTCTCTGTTTTGACCTCTTCCGAAGATCCTCTGAAAAGACTAACAGTAATTTTCTTAATACTAATATTCATCTTATTTACCCTTCCCTTGCCGCCTTTCTGCATATTTTAGGAACATTTCTTTCATATTTAAATAAAGGAAATTTATATTTTTCAAAACACTAAGCAGTAAAAAAATATTTTTCAGAGAGTTTCAGAAGTTGAAATAGGGGATTTTCATTGAGCCTTTCAGTACATTTATGATAGCAGCCGAAGCCAAGCATAAAACTCGATGTTATTTATGGCCGCGGCTTGATTACCGGCGGGAAGAATAAAAATTCCCCATCATAAACTCTCATAATTCAGTCCATCAGGTGTTTTTAAATGATAACTGATAACAATTCTTGAAATTAATTTTTAATGATTAAATTCACTAGTTTTCGTGGTCCGCTTGACCAATTAAATCTTTCAATCAATTAAGGTTTTTAGTTGAGATAAGAAAGTCAGTGTCACGAGCGGGATTCGAACCCACGACCTTCGGCTAGATACGCCGCTACTCTACCACTTGAGCTATCACACCAACTTCCCATCTCAACTCCACCTTTTTGAATTTTTTACGATAGCTCAAGTGGTAGAATAGCGGCCTATCTAGCCGAAGGTCGTGGGTTCGAATCCCGCTCGTGACAATGACTTTTTTACCTCAACTAAACAAATTTTTAATTATTCTGAATTTCTTATTTGCGTATCTGTGTGATCAATATAAAAATAGATTGATAGGGGAAAATACAAAAAATTATTCTTTATTTGAACTCTAAGCTTAGATATTATTGTTAATTCAGGAAACCTTCCTTATGCATATCCTTTATTAAATTGGTTGGAATTTCTTGGTACAGCCATCAAATTATAATCTTAACATTTTTAATTATCTTTTTAACAATCCTCAACTGTCTATCTTACAATTATATTTGAGCCGTTTTAAAAGAGTGAAAGTAAATCAAACACAGATAAAATCTCCAACTTGTGTTTACGACTGTATTTTGTAAATAAATCTTCGAATAGTTAATCTTTTCTTTGTTGGTTTTTCTAACGTTCCAGTGGTTTGATTTTTTTAAATTGTACCATTCTTAATTTTCTGTATGTTTGGGAGGTGGTTAAAAATGATACAGATTCGGCAAGAATCATAGCATTGTTGGAAGATGGATGAAGTCAAATGTATGTGGCCAGGGTGCTCAACATTCCCAGAACAGATATTCGAAGGTTCTCCCATCGCTACCAAGATACTGGAGGTTACTCAAGAAGGCATGGATCAGGTCGCCATCGTGTCACATCTGAGAGAGATGATCGTTTTATTGTTTGGAATGTACTCCGTAATCGACATTCTACCGCTGTTGAAGAAGAAGCAACACTTCAAGTTAGAAATGCAAGATTGGACTGAAATCTTGTTTTCGGACGAGTCAAGGTTTTGGAGATTAATAGGAGAACAATATATGCACGCGCGACATAATATCACTCACTCCGGAGAAGCTATGGAGGTAGTGGTAGTGGCCCTTAACAAGCTTGTCGACCACTATACACTACACGTAATGACCTCAAAAAATTAATAAAACCAGGGATATAAAATTAAAAAATTGACATCTTTTTGTAGACATCAACCTTATTTTTCTTACTTATGAGCACATATAATCGAAACATTGTTTACATAACCAAAACATTAGAAATCCATTTTTCCAACGGTGGCAATAGAGTTTAATTCACATAAAAATTAGAATAGTTATAAATTTTTTAGTGAACCAGACATCCGAAAAAAATTGCATCCCGGATAATCCGCCCATAAAATTTCTATTTTGAATTGACAAAAAACGTCGTACTTTAGACCTTTCAATGGAGCTTAAAACTTATTTTAATTTAAAATATAAAAGTATATATATTTTTGGCCTACTGTTCTGAAGCCTTCTTTTGGTTTTTATAATTTTTGATGTTTGTACCAATCTAATCTCATTTATTAAGATCACGTTTTAAATTATTCTTCGTAAAAATGAATCGATAGATAAACATATATAAAACGATTATTTAAGAAGAATACATATACTACGAGGTCAGAAACCTCATAAAAACATATTTAAATAAATTAGGAGTAGGGGCCATTATCAAGAACACACACGTTAACTTTTTTGACCTAGTATCAAAAAAATGTTTCATTAAAATCACTGATCCTACGTCCGAATCCTCACCTTTTAAGTGCCAATATGTGGGATAATATTGGATGTAATGAGTATAATTGTGTCATAATAACTACATTTTTATAGAAAGATTCGTCAAAAACCTTTTTAAAAATTTCGAAAAGGGAATCGGATTGTAGACAAACAGACAGTGTTCTTCAACGTCAGCCGAGATCCCCTGGGGAGACTAATAGCTCCTGTAACATGATAGAGCCGGGAAGGGAAAAATCACCTTTTAGTTGACTTTGTCTTCGACTGCCCTCCGTGATGTTGGCGTGATGTAAACCATTGGCGTAATGGTAGCGAAGGGGACCATACTTCCCCTATCCATTACCATCCCCCAGCCCTGTGTACGGATGTTTGTCACTCCACTCATTCCTCGCCCCGCCGATTAAAGCCAACCCCCCAACCCCGACAACTCCTGAGGCTGTTTCCCCGCTCCCGTTAATCCCTTTTAACCCTCGGAGCTAGAGATTTTCAAAAACGAATCGCATAAATAAGCAATGGGGAAAGATTAGAAAAAGGAATGGTCGTGAACAAAATTTCATTAGTCCGAAACTAAATTTTAATTCGATTGAAAAACCTACAAATATGTGCGAAATTTGACATTTCAACGGTTTCTTTCTTCTGAAATATTTGTAAAATGCCTCGAATATTGGATAATTTCCATTTATGAAAAGGACAGGAAAAATGGCAACCAAGTTCTTCAATCTAACTAATGCAGTTGTGTTTCACATGGAAATATGCTACATTGAAAAAAATAATAATTTTGGTTTATATAGATTAAGAAAGCTCGAAATCATTGTGTTACATTGAAACGTGTTGCCTGTACGTCAAAATAATTTATTCATAAATTATAACCAATACTACAAAGTTGATATAGTTAAAGATAAATGATATGACATACGAAGCGGGGTTATGAATGTTTGTAATAAAAATAAATAAATAAAACGAAGGAGTTTTTGTTCATGCAGACATAGAAATCAAACATGTTTTACTGCTGTAATTCTGGCGAATAATTCTGTTTGAATATTTCACTAGCTTCAGAAGTTTTCTATTATTTTGGCTATCCTGTCAACACAAACCAATAAAGGAAGTTGGCAGACCAAAACAGCGAGGATAGCCAGACCTGGATGATCTGTAACAACCTAACTACCTAACCCTTTAACTCATTTTGCGATTTTTGATAGCGTCATTTTTGAAAATTTTCATGGTCGTACAGAACAAGAAGTGTTTTGTATGTTTGAGGTTTTCCACCTGGGCATTTTTACTCTCCTTTCTTTCTTAATTTATAACATTTTATCCTTGGGTCCGAGGTCATCTGTTGTTTAATCGTTTCTGATACTTTTGGACTGTCCGTTCAGACGTGTTTCGACATTCCTTCATCTTCAGTGATGTGATTTGTTGTCCTGTATCACTCTGGTTAAGTCGGCTTAAGTCCCATCTGCTAAGTTGCCAAAACGTTGACGCGCGTAATAAACACGTAATGGATGATCGGTAACAACCAAAATTCAGGTCCATCACTCCCCAGACTACCCAAAATGTCACAAATTTTTTATCTTTATTAAAATATGTAACATTTTAATTATTACCATTGGTTTAAAAGTATGTAGATGTATAAAATGTTTTGTTATTTCTACCTTGTGAGATTTCTTTATTGCTATTTAAAGGTTTTCCATGTAAGCATATTTACTTTTCCTTACATGCTTAAATGTATGACTTTTCTACTGATGATGAACCTGTGGTTTGGTAGTTATGTTCATTTTGGACTGTGGTGGGTTTTGTTGTCCTGTCTCACCCTGCTTATACTCCTGCCCTTTCCTAAAGATGGTAAAATGCCGAAAAGCGTCAGATATACATAAAAACATGATCGGAAATGACTACGCTACGTCCTACCTTTATGAAAACATAAAGCTGGAAGAAACGTTAGATTTTTCAGCTGAGGTTTTCTGAGAGCCGAGCAGTTAAATCTCTAAAATTAATCATTATAATATTAACGCAACAATAATTTTTCAGTTTGTAAATTTCTGAAAATAGTACATGAAGTTTGTTCGTTCAGATCATTCTGGCATTTCGCTGGTGGTTGGTCTGGATATAAGCAGGGTGAAGCAAAACAGTAAGGACTGACTGAGTACCTGAACCCCCCCCCCCAAATTCAGAATGTGCTCATCAGAGTGATTAGATACGAAGTTCAAGTTCGTCCTACTGCTCAGACCTCATAAATAAATATCCTACAGTCGAGCTGCCATTACATTAACAAGAGTTTAATTCCTAGTCCAATTTTGTGTTTGAAAATATTTTTGCCTCATTTGATGTCCGCAATTTGAAAAGGACAACTGACCTTCAATATTTTCTACAGGGTGAGGTGCAACTTACGTTTTTACGGTTAATGAGTGAATTTATGTATTTCCTTATGTCAGATATTTTTTAAATTGTATTAATCATTAGTATGATAATAATATAAGAGTCAATCGAAGTCAAATTTTTTTTTTTGGTGCTTAATAAGTGGTACATGCAGTTATTCAATGTTGTACTATATCAAGAAAGTTCACACTGAATATAGGTATCTTTTGAAAAAATAAAATGATATGTATTTTCATCTATTTGTCAAAACATTATTGAACGGAGTTTCACGTGTTTTCCTACTCTGTGTCTGTCAGCTAAAAGATCAACGAGGCAGAGGGGAAAGATGGGCCATAAAAATTATTTATCTCCTTCGGCGGAGGACGTTTCGGCCTTTCCCCGTATATTCGACTCCAGTAACATGTTTCCCGTAAGTCTTCCAACCTGTTAAGTCCGCCCGTGTGACAGAGGAAGAGAATCGAAAGCCAATTATGTGCGGTTTTGTTCCCTTTTCATCCCCCCCTGGAAATTCTCCTGGAGGAAAATGGTGCTTCTGAATCATTCCAACGGGGACGGCGCTTTCTCAGTTATTGGAAAAGTTTTACCTGCACTTTAAGCCGTCTTTCTAAACGGAATACAATTTTCCCATCTTTCTCAGGTTTCTTATAAAAAGTTGAAGGTTTTGTATTTCAATAAAATGCCCATTGAAGCGATTCATTATAAAATATTGTACAACTCAATGGTGTTTTCACACAAACTGTAAGCAAATGCTTCATGAAAATGTCTTGTTTTCAAACTACTTCCGAAACTTTAATCAAACTTTTATCAAAAACATTTTTAAATACCTAATTCAGAAAATTTGATTTTTTTATCTTTGTCATTAAGGCTAATGCCTTTCCCTCGTATTAAAGCACACTGGAGAGTCCTAGTTTAACAAGAAATTGTATTACTATGCCATGGTCTTATTAGGTCTCTGTGTTCTTCAATTCTTAAAAATTCAAGCCTTAAAATTCTTCAAAGTTTACGTTAAAATCCCAAAGCATTTTCTTCCTGTGGGCAAATGTAGCGCTACAGTTCCTCCTGTGCATCCTTGCAGAATCTGCACGTAATGTGTTGTATTATCCAAATTTTCCGTAGTTAGTGTCTCTTGTTAAGAATCCTTTTAGGATTCCAAATTTGCTTCCTTTGATACATACCGTTGGAGGTTCTTGGATTGTCTGTCCAGTGAATTCCATCGTTTCCTCATTTTCATCTATTCTTTTTCTCTAAGATATTCATTGATAATGTGTATCCCTATGCCACAAAAGGGTACAAGAACTATCAGCCCATTTTCTTCCAAGGCTGTCTACTTTTTCGTATACTTTTACTCCTTCATGTCCTGGGACACATACAATTATTTTATATACCTAATATATTTAATTTAATTTTGCAATTCAGCACCATCTTTGAGCTAATGATTTTTGTACTTAGTGCTCTGAAAGCTGCCTGGCTATCTGACAGGATAGCTATGTCCTTCTTTTTGCACCCTTGAAATATATCTCAATTGCGTGAATTTATCCTCGAAGATACCGGTGTACTTCAAATAAAGTTTTGTTATCTTGGAACTTGACACGTTATATCGATATGCTATTTCGTTAAATATTTTACAGCCTTGTGTTAGTTGCTTATGTAGGAAATGCTTAAAAAATATAATTATCTTGATATCCTATTTAACTGAACTCTGCTTCAGAATATTTGTACCATATAAGCCGGCATCTTACAAGGTGGTATTCTTGGCTCAACCCCGTATACCATTTGTACTTTCCCGTTCACTCAACAAGTATCATCACCAACTATCAGGACAATTCTAACCGGAATTCTATCTATCAGTATCAAAAAACACTTTGCTATCAAACAATGTTGCAAAAACCTGGAAGGCAAGGTTGAATATAAAACTTGCCCTCCAAGTATTGGCTTCCACTCAAGCCAGATACTTAGGACTGTACCTAGAAAGCAGACTGACATGGAATCTTAACACAAGTCATATGAGGCAGCTTCCCCAAAGACATGGACAACTGTAAAGCATTTTAGGACGGAAGTTTATTTTGATCGTCAAAATTCAACTAGTTTTATGCGAGACATTTATTACGACAAATTTGGACATACTGAGTAGAACTGTGAGAATCCAACAACGATCTCATCAAATCCTTCCAACTGAAATTCAAGACATATTGTCAAAGCCGCTTACACCCCATTAACCTTTATCCATTACGTCCTCAACATTCGCTTCCATATGTTCCACACAATTTCCCATGCCGAGAACATACCACGCTGCCTTAAACGACCATCACCTCGATACGTCATCGCCCCTCAATCGCTCAAATTGAGTTCCAATGTTACCCAACCACCCGGTTTCTCAATTATTGTAGAGCAAACCGGGAGAAAGGGAACCCAGTTAATGCCTACCATATCTGCTTTACAGATGGCTTCAAAACCGAATATGGGTCAGGAGCTGGCATTTACCGAAGTAAACCAAGGATTACAATTCATATAAGACTTGGACAATATGCCACTACTACTACTACTACTAGGGAGATAAAAAGGCTGGGGATTATCAACAGAAGAATAGACACCTACACCGCCAGCCAGGCGGCACTGAAGGCAATTGCCGCATCGACGGTAAAATCCAGAAACGTTTGGGACTGCTTTAGGGCGCTGACAGAGAGTGGAGAAAATAACAAAATTACCCTTGTCTGGGTGCCAGGGCACACAGGGCAGATGGGCAACGAAGAGGCCGATAAATTATAGTCAAGGGAAGTTTAATGAGGACACCTATTGGCCCTGAATCCTTTTGTGGCTTACCAAATTGCCAAAAACGCGGATCCATTAGACAATAGATTAAACACTTCAGCTCAATGGGGATGTATGTCAGGACAAAGACATGCGAAAAAATATCAAAGGACCATTGCAGAAACAAACAGTAGAACTACTAAATCTAGAACTAGAATAACAGTTGGACTACTAACTGGACACTGCAGACCCCGGAGTCATATATACTCGGAGTGCAGAACCAAGCCTGTGCAGATATTGCCAAGAAGAAGAAGAAACTGCGGAACATGTCCTATGTAGGCTGAGATTCCTAATTTTGGGAGAGGAAAGGCCAGAGCCTGAAGGATACACACCTAACGCCTCGAAAAAGCTTTGGCGAATGGTAAAAAGCCTCCAAGCTTAAGGAGGAGCTCTACATTAAAAAAAAAAGGAGATTCACAATAGACCAATAGCGCGGTGCGCAGGTCGTAAAAAGGTCGTCTCCTATGTGATTTCATCTAAGTTCAATCATTCAAAATATAATGTCCAAACAGTTTAGTAACACATTTAATACAGTACAGCGGTTACGTGAATATTTTAACATCTATAGTCGGAGAAAAGTGGCGTTGTTAAATAAAAAATAAAACCTACCCAGTTAACAACCCCTCAGCCCTTCTGCCGTTCCAATATTGTCACATTATTTTTCTGCCATTCCCTTTTCTCCCCTCTTTGAATTGCAGAATCAGTCATGCAATATGTTGCCAGAATTGAAACATTGGAGAGGAAATTCTGAGGAGCGCAAAAGCACAAACACGGGAAACAAAGAGTACATTTTAAAGAAAAAGCTATTGAATGGACTGTTAATTGATTATGCTAGATTAAATTGAACCAGAATAAAATTCACTGATTTTACTAGTTTCCATGTAAAACTTTTTAACTTTTTTTGTATTGAGACGTTAATTCTTGAGATATGTTATCACTCCCCTAGTCCTCATATCTTTAATGTTTTGGTCTGCTAGACCTAGGGGAACAATGCCCAAAAACCGCGAGTTGAATTATTAACCCGAGGGTTAACAGTTTCCAACTGATAGAAACAATTAGATGTTAAGTACAGGAAGGGGTGCTCACCCTCAAGCACATTAACGCACGGCTGAGACAACATAGATAACACCGGTCGTACAGTCTCCGCTTTCCACTCCCTTCCGCTGTATTTATGTTGAAGCTGATTTGTATTAGCATTTTGTCGGCTTGTATGTTTTCATTCGACCACACGTGGATTCAATATTGATTCGGAGGAAAATTAAATTGTGCCTGAGAGAAGCTCTTATTTTATTTTCAGCGACCCAGCGATAAAAATACGTCTAATGTCAAAACATTACACACAATTAAAAACACAAAACATGTTTGTTGCTTTAACTTAAATTTGTATAGCTCTGATGATGATGACACTGTGAGGGTGATTATAATCGATCTGCTTTTCTCCGACCAGCCTTTCATCATTTATTTTATGGTATAATTAGAAAAGAGGCAGATTTTATTTATTCAACAATCGCATAAAAAGAATCTTGTTCCTTTATAACAATAGTATGCTAGAGATTTGATTAATACACTTTTCTAATCAACCAATCTATTGTAAAAAAGAAAAATTCCCCGAGGAAGACAAGACAAAAGGGTGCACAGGAAATAAACCACGTTCCTGGAATTCGGATCTGAATATTAAGTCATGATTTCCCTGTTTTTCCCCCTGGTACGACGAAGTGATATTGTTCAATAAAGAGGAAGCTGCGGTGGGAACGACCGTGGGTATTTGGTCGGGAACAGCCTAGTTTACCCCTTTTATATGTTTTTCATTATTTACGTCTATGGGCAATAGGTCTGTCATGGGGGTGCGTTATCGGAGGATTGATACCAGATGTTTGGATCCGTTTGAGCCAGGAGATAACCTTAATAATGATTGATCATGGAACGAGCTAGTAGACCGATGATTCAACGTACTTAAGCCTCCCTATTTCCAAATCTACTATCGATCCGGTGGGTAACTCCCAAATGATAAAACGATTCTTAAAACCTTTGATTATAACTTTCGTAGAGTGTTAGGAGGATGGACACTTAATTTAAAAAAATCAGCTCTGGTGAAGTGTGACGGTGCGTCTGGGCACAACTACAAAGCAAATATATTAAAAAAGAAAAACAACAATTTCCGAAGTTATCAAAATCTATATTAGACAGGCATAGTTTATAGTTTTACGTAATAATCGTTAGCGTACTCCTACGAGTATCAAAACCTGTTGAAGCTGGTCACTGATTGCGTCCCCACCTGATTTGAATTTATTTGACCGCTTCAACCGGGGGGAAAAATGCAATAAAATAAACAGCCCCCTCCATACCGATTTTGAAATTTTAAAACGATGGGGTGAACATCAGTTAATTAGCCGGCCCCACGAGGCTAGAATTGGAATCAATGATTCAACAGGCCTGGTAGGCTCGCCGCAGGCTGAAACGGCATCTGCATAATTCAACCAAATAGTTAATTCTGTCGTACAAACCGAATATTCTAACAAAAATGCATAATTTAACCGAGAGATAACAAGCTGTGGTAATGTGTAACTTCTTGATATTTCAAGACTTGAACATTATTATCTGGAGGTAATTGCTTTTGGGTAAGTCGAAGCATCGATTTGCGGGCTGAACTGGACATTTACTCTATGTTTTCCTGAGCAACAACTGATTTACATTAAACTGTTATATAGCAGTACAAACTTTCACAATCATTTGTGATTTTTCAAATTTTAGGTGCTGGTACACATTTTGCCATGATTAAATCTATTGTAAAAAAGGTTAAGTAACGCCTGTCTGTGAGGAGAGCTTGAAATCCAATAACCTGTGAGTGTTGCGGTTAAGGAATTAAAGCACTTTACAATACTTTTCCCAAAGTAATCTCAAATAATGCTAGGAAACGAGCCGAGAACTTCAAGTGCGACTGAAAAGATAATTATATTCTAATAATGTTTTGGTATATAAAAGTAGTCGCTTTCTGATCAACTTGCTCTTCCTATTTCAATCGAGTTTCGGCAATTTGCCATCTTTAATAGAGGATTTGTTGTTCTGTCCTACCCTGCTTTTAACTCAGACCAACAACTTTAGTCGGACTAGTTGGTTCGGAAACGAGTGATCTTCAGGTACTTTACTTCGCAGACGTCAGGACGAATTTATAAAAGATAACATCCTTTGAACAAGTTATCTCTGTGATGACAGATAAAGGTAAACTTTGTACGAGATTATTGAGTTTAGGGTGTATTTATATCATTCACACCCGCTTAACCATTCAACTGCTCATCATCTCTCGCTCTTCTATCAATATTTTCGTCTGTACAGCTGTCTGGCAGATTTTCTCGATATTTATGCACTTAAACTGACCCTCTCTCTCTCTCTTTCTACTTGGTACTCTTTGTTTTATTTGGTATTATATAGTCGTTATATATATGTACGTTACATGTACTATGTAACAATGCAATATTAAATAAAATAAAAACAAAACGATTTTTTTAATTTTTCTTTCTCAATATAATACATGGAATGGTAGAACAANTATGTGTGTGTGTGTGTGTGTGTGTGTGTGTGTGTGTGTCCTACCATTCCATGTATTATAGTATTATATTGCTAAATTATTGTTTTGTCCCTCAGAGAACAGTTTTATACATTTATATTTTTTTTATTATTGTCCTTAAGGGAACCTACTCCCAGAATACAATAAAGTTTTTCTTTCTTTCTAGTTACCTGTTTGATCTTTTGGTCTCCACCTGCACCTAATTCTCTCTCACCCTCTCCCTCTTTCTCTCTCGATCCCTCCTTTACTCTTTCTTTCTGCCTCTCTCTCTCTCGCTCTCTTTCTCTAGTTCTTTTTTATGTCCTCTTTCACAGTCTTATCTTACTTCACCTATCTTTCTATTCACTCGATTTTATAATTAAGATTTGCTACATCTATTTCCCTCCCTCTCACTCTCTCTCCTTGCCCCCCATCCCTCCTTCTCTCATTTCTCTCATAATCGAGCTTTCTTTTCGTTTCTGACTATCAATCTCTCGGGCTCATCTCTTATATTTACATAAACACGTAAGAAAGTATAATGTATTTTAATTAAGGAATTTGTGATGTTTTGGTTATTACTAATGTATTTTTTCTACCTACATTTTTTTTGTCTTATATATAATCATACATTTTTTCTGTTGGTTTGGAATGGTTGAAGTGTACCGGAATAAAAATTATTAATTAAATTATTATAATAATGTCATGGGTTGGTAAATAATGCAGACATTGTTTTATCTTCAGAACAAAGAGTTTGAAAGAATAGGAAAAAGTTTATTTGAATTAATTAAGCAGACTTATTTACGTTCGTACTTTTAACTCCTCTTAGTGAAGTATTTTCGGTGACAAGCGTACCCGCGTCAATTGAAAAGTTAGAGAAAAACGATTGAGCACGTTGAAAAGTTAAGGACGTATCCTTAATCTGATTTTTTTCGGGAGACGAGTGGTTGGATCGATTTTATGGAATGATAGAAAGGGAGAAGACCCAAAGGATTTCGGGTTGCAGATATCTCGAATGGTACACCGGATTCTTTCGGAGACAGATAAAGTGGATCCATATTCCAACCCTCGACTTCCTATCCGAAAAAGGGCGGTATCATTTTGATTTTCACGATAAGAAATAAAATAAAGGACTTTCTCCTTTACACAATTTGGATAAATTCACAGCAATAAAATCTTTTGGTAAGAAAACATATTTGCCTTATTAGGAGTAAAATTGAGCACAAAGTCAAATGATTTGCCAAGAATACATCGTACAATTTGATGTTTGTTTATTGTATGGTGATTTAAAATGGTAATTTAAATACTAAAGATGATATCCTTCCTTATAGAATTAAATTTAAAGTTTTGTTTTGTATTGAAAAGCCGTAAAAATTTAAAAGGCAAAACGTGTAAGATCCTGAAATAAGTGGTTTTATTATTTCTTTTGAAAGAGACAAATCCAACTCGCGCCTCCTGTAGCTTTTCATCCCATTTTCCTTCTCAGTGCATGAGACACTTTTTCCTCCAAATAAATGCTCAAAGAGATTTATGTGAAGAGCTGGAGATGGTGGTTCTGAGAGGTGGAATTCTTTACCCTCAAAGAATCTTTTAGGCACACGAGCCTTAAGGTATTTCCCTACAAAAAACTGATACCGAGCCATTCCATCTTTTGAGATGAAAAATGCAAATTGTATTAAAAATTGTTCAATCTCGGTTCATTGATCCTATGTGATATTTTTATTATTTTCTTTAAATTTAATGGAAAAGGAAAATATAAAGACGTACGTTTTTATATTTCTTTTATTATTTTTGCTTCCTCCCTCATCCTCCTCCCTTCATTTCACCATTTATTTTTTTAAACTTTCAATTAGTATTTTGTAAAAATAAACTCACTTGAAAAGAGATACGTTAAGATAATCCATCGTCATTCTGGAGCTAAGGCAACTAAGGCACACAAATCGTGAAGACCCAACCAATTTATTTTTCGCTATCGTCTGTCCAAATCAGCACCTAGTCGCCACCCACATCATTGACAACGGTGAGCCAATTTCTTTTTATGGAGTGTGGTCATTTTTGATCATTTGTTAACCTGCCTGAGGCGTTTCGGCTTGTCATTTTCGTTGATGTGCAGTCTTGCCTCTCCCTCCTTAAATCCCTGAGGTATATATTGGGTTGTCCGGAAAATAATGCAGGATTTTAAGTTTTCATTAAAAAAAATCTATATAAAATATTCTGTTTACGTTTACAGGATTACTCATTTGTATGAATGTCAACACTTATTAATCCTCTTCCAAATGATATTGTTTGTTTACCTCTGTAGCATTCCGCTACTTGGAAATAATTCAGTCATCCTTATAATGTCAAAGCGAGAATTTCGTACGATTTTCTTTTACGAGTTTAAACTCGGCCGAAGCGGAGCCCAAACGGCTAGAAACATTAACCAAGTCTGGGGCGAGGGTTGTGTTAATGAGTGCACTGTGCAAAGGTGGTTTAAAAAATTTCGGGAGGGAGATTTCAGCCTTGAAGATGAAGAAGGTCGTGGAAGGCCTTCCTCTCTTAATGATGATGTTCTGCGATCAGTGGTGGAAGAAAACCCCAAAACAACTGTTCGAGAACTTGCAGAGCAACTCAAAGTCAGTAAAACGACCGTCGCTGACCACCTCAAGGCGATTGGAAAAGTGAAAAAACTCGAAAATTGGGTTCCACACTCATTAAACGATCGCCAAAAAAATCAGCGCTTTGATGTTTGTGCATCACTTCTTTGTCGAAACAAAAATGACCCATTTCTGGCCAGAATTGTTACATGTGACGAAAAGTGGATTCTCTACGATAACACTAGACGTTCTGGACAGTGGCTCGACAAAGGAGAAGCTCCAATACATTTTCCAAAGCCCCCAACTCATCAAAAAAAGGTAATGGTTACGGTATGGTGGGCTTCATTTGGTTTAATACACTACAGCTTCTTAAATCCTGGCGAAACCATCAATGCTGAATCATACTGTAACCAAATTAATACCATGCATCAGAAATTGGCAGTAATGAAGCCCTCTTTGGTCAATCGGAAAGGGCCCATTTTGTTGCATGACAACGCTCGACCACATGTGTCACGTGTAACGTCACAAAAATTATTGGAGCTTGGCTATGAAACTTTGCCTCACCCACCCTACTCTCCGGACCTCTCGCCTACTGACTACCATTTTTTTAGACACCTGGACCACTACTTACAACACATAATATTCAAAAATCAAACGGAACTGGAAAATGCATTTATTGACTTTATCAATTCTAAAAATTCTGAATTCTACTCAGACGGAATTAATAAGTTACCAACACGTTGGGAGAAATGTATTGAGAGTATGGGAAATTATTTTGATTAAAGAACATTGCTTTAAAGTAACTAGTTTCTTTTTTTTTGTTTAATACCAAAATCCTGCATTATTTTCCGGACAACCCAATAGTTAATTAAAAGATCAAGTCAAGGAAAGTTGATTTGTATGGACCCGATCCGATCAACCGGATCAAAACAACAGCAATATGACGAGAAGGTAAAACAGCGAGGATAGGAGGACCGAAATCAGAGAAAACGACAAAACTATAAGTTAATCTCCCCGCAGTCTTTATAAGGGTATCTTCCACTTTCTTTCCTGTAAGTAACGCGAGCTTAACTCAGGATTTCAAATTAAATTTATTTGGTGGAAGAATCAACCAGCCGTTTTTTGTCGCTTTTTCTTACTCTTAAAAAAAAAAATTATTCACTAAATTTCATTTCGAAGTTTTTACGTTTTTCCTTGTAGGTGAGAACAGCGTTAGATAAATTTGATAAAATGTTGGGAATTTGGTTTTTTGGAGGCAGGCGAAAAACTAGCTTTGTTTAGGTCAAAATAGTCCTCATTAATTTTAAATACTGAAGAACTATTGCTTCAAGCATATACGTTTAAAGAATGTTTTTACAGTTAATTAATCTTTAAGTAAGGTATTGGTTGAGATAAAAAGTCAGTGTCACGAGCGAGATTCGAACCCACGACCATCGGCTAAATACGCCGCTGCTCTACCGCTTGAGCTATCGTGACTTCAAGTGGTAGAGCAGCGGCGTATTTAGCCGAAGGTCGAGGGTTCGAATCCCGCCCGTGACACTGACTTTTTTATCACAACCAATACCTTATTTATAGATTAATTAATTGAAAAGAATTTATTTTGTCAATCCCACCACGAAACTTAATCGATGGTTTTAATGGTTTTACAGTTGAAATGTCAATAGGAAAATATGACATATGCGTCGTTCATATGTCATATATACAACTAATTAAAAAATGAACGTATACTCACTCAGTGTTTTCGTGAACTATTTTTGAAGGATCGACTGCAACACTGTGCCGCATGTTGGCTTTTTCCGCCTTTCTCTGGCCTGTAAATAAAATGAAGATAAGTTATATAACACGAATATATAAATTTGTAAAGGAAATTAAGGAAAATAAAACGGAAAAATGTTGACCCACCAATTTGATGAAAAGGTAAAATGATCAGAAAATTGCTGAAATACTAGATCTGAAGTAGGGCATCCTAACCCAAGATCTAGCTCTCACTCCATCTCTCTCTCTCTCTCTCTCTCTCTCTCTCTCTCTCTCTCTCTATATATATCTATATATCTTTCTTTCTATTTATGTATATATCTCTATCTTTATTTCTGTCTCTTCCTTTTTTTAACTGTCTGTCTCTCTTTCTCTCTCTTCTCAACTGAAACTGTGTCAGCCTCTGTCCGTTTTCTCTCTTTCTTACTTTCTACCTTTCTTCCTCCCTCTCTCTGACTAGATAGATGTTCATCTATCTTTCTGTCTCTCTTCTCTTCTGCGATAATAAACACACTTAAAAAAAAATAAGCAACTAGTAATAGTTTAGGTCTGTAGCCCCATCCTGCTTACAGCCCCGGCGAAATAAAATGCATAATGCAGTTAGGTAAAAACAAACGGTGAGCCAATTGAATTTTGAGTAAACGGTATTAATGAATTGGTCAACCAAATATTCCGGAAGACGAAACGAGTCTGAAAAACCAAAAGCGTTAGAATAGTTCGAGCAAAACGAACGGAAATGACCAAACTACTTGTTTATCGCCAGCCAGATTTGAAGAGGAAATTAACGCATTCTTTTCTGCAAATTATTACAGCCGCTTAACAGTGGGCTTGCATGGAAATTTATTTACCTAATGAATTCGAACTGAACATTCCAAAGAACTTTTTTCATTTTTTAAAAACTTAATTTTACTTTTAACAGAAAGTTTTGAAATTCTATCAATGATGGACATACCAATACCCAGATCTGTAATTGACACGATCCAGCCCTGTGAAGTGAAAAAAAATGATTATCGGTGGGTGAGATTCACAGTGAAGCACTTATGTCTTGAATAAAAGAGAGGTCGGATTCGAATAGGACATACGTGTTTCACACAGGGATGCTTGGCTTTAGGACACAGGCCTTATATGGGCCCAACATGCAGAGATATATGACTCGAAGTATTCAAGTGCGCCAGTCCTTCAGAGAGTGAGTAGGAATGTCACCGTCAAATCGAATGCATTTTTTGGGATTAAAGTGTAATGTGAAAAGTTGAAAGGAGGACTACTCAGTGCTATACAGCTATACCACCCAACTTAAATGAACGGTATTTTTTCTGGAAAGTGTTTATTTAAGAATGACTATTACGTTAAAGCGTGTGTTGCTGGCTGAACAGATCTGGTGGCTGTTCCCGTAGTCTTGCCCTGACTTCCAACGACATCCGAGAGGATTACCTAAGACCTCTAGTTCCATTTTTTAACATTCTTCTCTTATCATTCTGGTCTACGCTTGCTTTCAGTTTTGTAAACAGTAAACTGGCGTGCATCTCTCTGCAATAATATGTCACTATTTATCAACTTGTTATACAGTCTGGTAATAACATAAATTTTAACTATGTGAAGTATAAATCTGTTAAACGAACTAAAATTATTAATCTATATGCAAAATGATCATACTTGTTCAGAAACAATTCATAAATACTTTTTAAATAAATTTGTGGAGTATTATTTTTAATATGATTCTTCAATTAATGAACACCAAATCATCATAGTTTTGTCTTTCGTAGGTCATTGAATTCTCTTGGCTAAGCATTTCAAATCACCATCAAAGCCTTTTTTATAATATTGTTATATATAATTTGATTAAGTTATAATTTTTATTCTATATCCAAGGGTGTATTCAGTTTGTAGTCTAGATCCAGTAAGCCAGAGATGGTTGAAAAAGTTGGAAGCTCTCACGCTAGGTGGTGGCACCGACCCAACACCTCTTCTCGCCCCGACCGATAACGTAGATCCATCCCAACGAAATGTAGATGTGAAAAATTTCACCTTGACAACATAAAGATCTGGTTTCCTGCAATGGCAATCATTGATATTCATAGCTGAGCTGCCTTCGGCCGACCCGGTAATTAATAGGTACAGGATGATCTTCTGCCCACTCCCCTAGCTACAAGGAATTCGGGTACGAATCTGTTGTACGACTATAAATAATTAAGCGAACCTTTAATCTGAAATTTCAAGCTAAAGATCGGTGCTTAATTTTTGTTTGTTTAGATTATATCTTTTACTAGTAACTTTATCCTGTATTTTTCCTTCCTTGAAGTTTTTAAAATTACTAAAAATAAACTAGAACAAGGTTTTACCTTAGGTTTTTTCTTGAATAAATAAACTGTATACGTTCAGGACATACGAGAATGTCTGTGCTTTAAAAATAAAACAGTGTCATTTTATTTCCCGGCCAAACGATCTTTTACTCCGGCAAATATTCAAATGTGTTTGCATTTCAGTGTTGATTTTATCGTTCTCAAATTAAAAAATACATTCTTTTCCTGATGATAACTGCGCAGTGCCTGATATAAAAGAGGTTGATTTAAAGGGTTTCTCTTTTTAAAATGTTCTGGCTGCTTCTCTCATAATGTATTCTAAACTGATACAGCGGGCTGAACTGGCCGTGACACATTTAAAGTTGGGTTTACTCCTTTTTCAAAGCAGCTTACAAAGAAAGATTTTTGCTGTGAAACAACTTTATGCTTCCTCTGTCTGCTGGCTAAATTGAAAAATAGAAGAAAAAAATATGACTTTTGTCCGTGTTTTTGTTTAAACCGCTGTTAAGATCCACAATAAAAGAACATTTTTCCGTACCACTGCCTCCGTCAACAGTCTCGGTGGGTTACATAGATAACGAGGTAATTCAAACTAAAAGGAAAACAAAAACGAATAGTCCTCCTTCATCAGAAATCATCAGTTAATCACTCGTACTCAGCACTCGAGCAGGTCACGAGGCCACTGCCTTTTGACACGTCGAGGAGAATTGCGGAGAAGAGATCGAGAAATCTCTAACGTGGGGATTAGAGGCTAGTGTAGTATTGTTTGTAGCTGGATTTTACAATTTCATTTAAAACCGAAACATTTAGGTCGTTATGAATAGTGTAGTTAGACACAACAGGGCGTTCTTGATGTGGAAGGTTTATTTGAACCCCAAAGTCCAGTTTCAGCATTGAGTTGTATATGCGTATTTCATAGTCAAGGGAGAGTTTAAATCTGCTGTCTAGTAGTTTTTTTAAAATAGTCGGTATCGTCGTTACATTCCCACCATTGGGCACTTGTATCGGGATGTCGTTGAGCGACTTTTGAGGTGGGAAGGGAGGATGAGGTTATAATAGATTGGAGGTGCAGTGATGCGACGGGGGTGAAGTTACATTTTAGGACTTTGTGGTGTTTCGTGTGATTCGCCATTTTTTGAACAATTGTCCGATAATATAGGTGAGTCTGGAGAGATGGGATATAACGGGGTTGGAGTTCGAGAATAGTCTCAACAGCATATGTTAGGACAGTGGTGTACAGCAGAGGGCCGAGGACGCTTCCTTGAGGGACTCCCGCGGTCATCCTGTACAAGGAGTGTGATGATCCGACCACACTCTAAAGTATTTCTCGGGCAGGTAGGATTTCAGGATGATTTATATATTTTCTATTTAGCAAAGATCCAAAACGGAAATTCTTTATGCTTATTATAATTAATTCCTCAATTTATAGAAATTCTTCGCAATCTACATTTTTTGGTGGTCCAATAATGGCATAGAAAAAGATGATCGCCTAAACCATGAGTTTTCATTTTTAGGGTTATCTAAAAAAATAGTTTAATTGAATATGAAGGTTGCCTTTTAGACTTTGAGGCTATTTTTTATTTCATCCCGAGGTTTGTTTTAGTAGTACAACGTTCTATGACTGACAAGGAGAAGTCGTGAAGAAAAGAAAAGCGAAGTCGTGGTGAGTCGTAAAATACTTGAAACGAGTCCTTCTGGATTTTATCCAAAGTCGACGTTATTGGAAGAATTTGAAAGAGAAATTACTTTAATTTCAGCCTTGTGTAACAATGTTTAGATTTTATGCTACTATAAGTGAAAAAATAAGTATGGAATCAACAAAAACTTAACGTTTTACTTCATATCACTAGTCCTTATTAATTTACGGATGGTAAATTCATGTCATTACGTGGGGGTAGTAATAGTAATCTGAATTGCCTTAAAATTTCATATGGATAACAGTGAAGTAATAATCAAGTTATTTTCGAAAAAAATAATATTTAAAAGCAAGTGAAACGAGAGAAAGTCATAACAGACAAGACATGCATTCGACAATTTCCCACGGCTCAATTTGAGTGAAACGAATTACTCACAATAGGTATTAATGTCAACTACATAAATGTCTGTGAAGTTAAACCGATTTTCAAAACGGTTATAGAAACTAGACGCTTCAGCGTAGAAATTCAGCTTTAAGCACTACGTACAAAATAGACATTTTTGAGCTGGATTCGCCAGGGGCTATTTTCCCCCTACAAAGTTCGGTGTTCCATTAAAAAAGTACTTTTCATTTAAATTCAACGTTATAATAACCGTTGGAAAACTGAATGTCTTTTCTTCCAGCCTACGTCATTTCACGTGAGGAAATTAAGGATGAAATCAGTAAAAACTCTTCGAAAGTCAACACTATTTTTATGATTTTCTAAAAAATCGCTCGCACACGCTCTACTATTCTTAGTATGTCACAAAGAAAGTTTTATTTGTATAAAAATCTGTTATCTCAGTTCCGTAACGGTAGCAACCTCTCGTCGTAAGCAAAAATTATCTTTTATTAATGCATTTGTTTGCTTTATGGGGCAGGAGTGTTCGGTCCTGGAACCAAATATCAGAACCCACGGAAAATACACTAGTAATTTCCAGACATGAAAATGAGACATGACCCAGTTCAACTTGAAAAAAGAATGTAGCTCTCGTGTCAGAGAGCCAAGGAAACATCAAATCATTAAGTTCAAACTTGATTAGATTAAAGATGGACCTGAATTGCAAAACAAAACTGAATAAATTAGGTCGCAAAATAAAGTCACACTCTGCTGGGTCCCAGGACATGCATTGGGGCAACGAGAGAGCGGACGCCCTTGCATGCTTACAGGTGCAGGCATAAGGATTCACACTATCAATGAAGTATATTCGACAGAAAAACAAATGAAAAATGAGGCAATAGTGGAATTCACCCAATGTACATAAACAATCCAAGAATCTTCTAGGAAAATTTTGAAACGAAAGAAGCAGCAGAAAGCATCAAAGGAAACTGGAAAAACTTCGAATCCTCACGGGTTTCTTGACAGAACCCTGCAGACTGATGAAGATTGCTGTGATTAAACAGGCACGTGCATATTTTGTAAAGAAGTAGAGGAGATGCCAACACATCTACTAAAAAACTATAATTCCAGCAAGAGGAAGTGTTTTGAGATGTACAAATCAAATTTATTTTGTGTTATTACAGAATATCATGGTGAAACTGGAAAGTGTATATTCACTCAGGTTCTTCTCAAATTTTGACTAACCTTTAAAGCTTATTCTATTTTCCTATTAAAGTTTTGATACGGATGGTGGTGACATAGACACCACAAATTATGCAATTAAACCACATTCTTGTGTTTTTTCATTGTTTCGTGTCTCTTTATGAGCTAAACGCAGCATAGACGCTAAAGCAATATTTCCATTTGTATATTTTCATTTATATCCATCACTAATAAAAAATTCATCAAAACGAAAGTCACCATAAATTCAAAAGGGTTAAATTACACGTTAAAAAAATTTATGGTGTTATCAGACAGAATAGTTTTGTGTGGTCATTTTAGAAATATAAATACTGCAGTAAAGAAATTTTCTCATTGTTCCACAATACCATATAGGATTTATATTCAGCCCGGAAAAAACACTAGTTTGAGTTGTTCTTGTTCCTATTTATTTTGATAAATAATATGCGATGATGCGATTCAAAGAAAATTTTTCGTTTATTCTGTAATTGTTATTCGAAATAAATAGATTTTTTAGACTTTAAACTTTATTTAGATTGTGCGATTGTAGATTTGTACTTGTGAACTCAACAGGGAAAAGTTTGTGTAGCGGGATAAAAGACACTGTGTGTTACTTTGACCTTCATTCCGAGTTATGAGCTTGGACAGGTCACATTTGTTATCTTGTTCTTAAGGTCGTGTCAGCTAAACCGTGGTCGAGAACGCAATTCACCATTATATGTAGCGTGCCTTCCTTTTCCCCATGACTTTTTTTTCTAGTTTTCACATTTAAATTTATTCCTTGGTATCTAATCCGATGCTCGGAGAGAATTAAAAAAAGTAGAGCAATTTTATTTAAAGGATATCGATGCTAAGATAAGTTTAAAAAAGTTAAAAGTTTCCAACTATAATTTCAATAGCCGTCGAAAAAATAGACTTGATTTTACGCCGAGTGGGTTTGAAATAAATGTAAATTTTTCCTGAAAATCGTATCCAATGTGTATACACGCAACTTACAACATTTGATACAATGACTTTTTTTTTAAATATTTCTATAAACTTTACTAAATAAACAAAAATTTCACTGTACAGAATGTTTATTTGTTTAACAAGATGGTATACCGAAGGTGAAGGCCCTTGCACGCCGTTCTACGATACCCTTACGATGGTTTCGTCCACAGCTCATAGATGGCAGTTGTGAAAATGTATAACGCATGTATACCTTTATTACCCTTCATTTACTATTAATTTATTAAATGTCCGAATGTTAATTATGACAGTTATATAAGATAATTGCTAATCAACATGATCAACCACCACCATAGACCTTAAAGCAAAAACCAATAATTAAATCCTTTGTTAATAATAACAATCTAGATTCTGAAAGGACGAATTGTTCAATTTTCCGAGATAAATTTAAACGTTGGAACAAAGTAAGTTTTAATAATAGTGATTGGGAGCATCGGCGGCCGCAACGGTTTAGGCGTTGATACAGCGCTCATCACTGTAAGGTGAAGGTCCCGGGTTCGAATCCAGCGGCCCTGCATTCGAACCCGACATACTTACAAATGGGATTTTTTTTTTTCAAAAACACCGGCACCCCGAGGGTTGATATGACCTCTGCTGTTGCGAACCCTCGTTATAAAGAAAGCGATTCTTGTCTATGAAATAGCCGAGTTTAATAAAATAGTAATAAGGCTGCAGATAAAATAACTATCGTCGTCTTTAGAAAATGGCTGATCTTCGGTTACTGCCTACCCAGAACACACACACACACACACACACACACACACACACACACACACACACACACACACACACACACACACATATATATATATATATATAATTATACTGAGGCTGCTGAACATAGCAGATGCAAAGTACAATTCGCCTGTATTTTTGAAAATACATGCAAGTACCAGGCAAGAGATAATTGATTACATATTTCATGCACAGAGGTAAAACGATAATTTTGATTCAAACTTTCTATTTCCTGGATCTGGTGGAAAGGAGGGAGTTCTCTGTTGTACGATAAAATAGTGAACGTAGTATCACGTCCGACGAGATGAGATCATTTGAATAGAACAATAAATCTCGGCTGCTTTATAGTAAAAACAACACCTCCTAATTTTAAACAGGATTTATCTCGGTGATCGCATTTTGTTACTGTCCGATACTGGGGGATTAATTATTTCCAGCGGGGTTAAAAACAGGAGCTCGTTTGAGTTGTACATTGAAACGTGGAGCGGAATATTTTTCATCATAATTTGAAAATTATAGCCATCGACGAATTGTACGACCTGAATTCTAAATAAATATTTAATGGAATGCAAATCTTGTGAATATGTTTGTTTTTCAAAGAGTGATACCAATGTTTTATTTATACATTTTTGTTGTTAATTATTTGTAACTTATAGATTGCCATAATTTTTGCATTTAATGATCAACTAGAATCAGAGTTAAAACCTGCTAGAAGGGTTCACTGAATGGGTTTTTATACTCTATAAAAAATAATAACATCAAATATTGATCCAAGAATTAAAAATACTTATGATGATTATTTTATTTATCATTTCTTGTGGTAAACGAGAAGTAAAAAGAAACTACATTGTGATACATGGTTTTTGTAGAATTCTCTTGATTTGAGCAAGTACTTACTGTAAATTCACGCTATTCTGTACATGCACCATATACTTATTATTTTATTATTATGAATAATAATTAAACTGTAATGTTAATAGGAACCTAGGTTGTTCCAGGGATAAACATTCCATATTTACATACGACCAAAATATTTTTCAAATCGTATCATTGTAATTTCGGCCGAAAATTTTAAAGTTTTGAAAATAACACAAAAGTTAACCTTTTTACGTAAGGTTTTGGTTGAAATGAAGAAGTTAGTGTCATGAGCGAGATTCGAACCCACGACCTTCGGT